>NC_080169.1:20596675-20818286 GCF_950295315.1 Erinaceus europaeus
GACCTTTTCTTATTCAAATTAAGACCCTAATTTGAGGAAATTAGAAAGGAAAAATCATTTAAATGTATGAAGGCTGAACTACTCTGGTCATTCACTTCTCTTCTCTGTTCAGTCTTTCTCAACCCCCACCTTCCACTGGGAAGAACTGGCACTGTGTGCTTCCTAAATAGATAGGCTCTTCCTTTCCATTCCTCTCCTCCTCTTCTCTCCTCTCCCCTTAAATAATTGTTAAATATTTATGGGATAGAGACAGCTAGAAATCAAGAGGGTATGGGTGATAGAGAGGGAGAGAGACAGAGAGACACCTGCAGTCCCGCTTCATCACTCACAAAGCTTTCCCCCTGCTGGTAGGGACTGGGGGCTCAAACCTGGGTCCTTGAGAATTATAGCATGTGCCCTGAGCCAGGTGTGCCACCACCTGGCACCCCTTCTTTCCTATTTTAACCAGAGCACTGTTCAGCTCTGGTTTATGGTGATACCAAGGACTGAACCTGGGACCTCAGACGTGAAAGCCTTTTTCATAACCACTATGCTGTCTCCCTAGCAGCCCAAGGTACTTTTTCCTTCCAAGGTATTTTCCCTTAATGAATTCCCTTGGTATATTACTTTGGGCCCATATTAAGGGACATATAAGGAGGTGTCATGACATTTGTTGCTATATTTTTCCTTCTGATAATATATGGAAACTATTTTCTTTGTTTTTTGCACCTGGTACAATTATGTTTCCCTTGTTTATTATCCACATTTGTTTTTGTCTTCTGATACCTAGTTGTGGAACTGACAGTATTTCCCTTGATTGTGAGAAAATTTCAAGCCATAGATGTGACCTCCTTCCTGCTTGGGTACAAGATTTAACAGGATACACTTTATCTACTTAACTCACTCCTGACTTAAATCCTGTTTCCACATCTTTACTATGTATATATGTTATATGTGTTTATTTACTATTATTATTTTAATATCTCATTTGACTTTTTTATATTATTATTTTATATCATTGTATTGTTATTGTTGTTATTATTGTTATTTTACCAAAGCACTGCTTAGCTCTGGTTTATGGTGGTGTGGAGGATTGAACCTGGGACTTTGGAGCATCAGGCATGGGAGTCTTTCTGCCTAACTGTTATGCTATCTCCCCTGCCCTAAGCTATCTTTTTTTGAAAAACAAGGAAAATATATTTTTTAAATGTATGAAAAAAAAAAGCAAATAAAGTGAAACTGGTTGCTATTTCTTTTAAAAAAAACATTTTTTTTTATCAGGGCACTGCTCAGTTCTGGTTTATGATGGTGCAGGTGATTGAACCTGGGACTTTGGAGCCTCAGGTATGAGTGCCTTTGCATAACCATTATGCTATCTACCTCTGGTTACTATTTATATAAGAAAAGAAGTTATTTTTCAAGTTACATGAAGATTAATATCCCTGCTTACAGAATTAATTTTTAACAAATGAATGAAATTTCAAGGAATGGTGGATTTTGTGTTCTTCCTCCACTTCATTATCTAGGAAGTAGAAATCCTTGAAGCAAAGACAAACAAGAGATTAAGTTAATCTTCAAGTTAAATATTTTAAAGATAAGCCCCAGAACTCTATATCAGTAATGAAGAATGCTTAGTACCTAAACCATGTAAGCTAACTAGATAACATTCACAATGAAGTTTGATGCTGATACAGATGAAGAGGTGTGGTCCAGATAATAATGACCAGCCATGAGGAGAAATCATAAAAAACTGATGATCTGTTAGAGTCTTCTTACTGCCCTTACTCACTTTAATGAACTAAGGAATGCATTTTACAACTAGTTTGTTTTTTAGATTGTACTATCGTTACAAACCTCAAAGCTAGAGAGTCAGTGGTATCTGGAGTTATATCATGGAAAAACTGAGCATCTAGTTAAATTTAATTTGAATAAATTAACCTACAGTTATGGAAATCATGCTTTCTCAAATAATTCCTATCCTTTTCCAGTATGGATATGCCTGTCTTTAAGACTGATGTACTATTTTTAGATTCAAAACCTCGGAAAGAATAAAGCAAACCCATGTAGCTCTTGAAAGAATAAATGTTAACATATTCTTATATTTGTATATTTTTTAACGCCTTAAAGGCCATACAAACTTCAGAGTTGAAGTCTACTTTGTATCTTTTTTCTTACTTTTGTTTCCCAAGATAATGGCTATATTGAAAACTTTACCTTTTTTTAAATATGTATTTATTATTTACTCCCTTTTGTTGCCCTTGTTGTTTTATTGTTGTATTATGATTGATGTCGTTGTTGTTGGATAGGACAGAGAGAAATGAAGAGAGGAAGGGAAGAGAAAGGGGGAGAGAAAGATAGACACCTGCAGACCTGCTTCACCGCCTGTGAAGCGACTCCCCTGCAGCTGGGGAGTTGGGGGCTCGAACCGGGATCCTTATGCCGTTCCTTGCGCTTTGCGCCACCTGCACTTAACCCATGTGCTACTGCCCGACTCCTGAAAACTTTACCTTTTGGTTTACATTTTTATCTTTTTATTACATAGATACCTATTCAAAAAAGAGCATATTCTGTTGTTTTATGATCTAAACATATTTTTTACTAACCAAAATTTACATTAAAATGTTCTACCAGATTGGGGGCTGGGTGGTGGTGCACCTGGCTGAGTGTACATGTTATAATGCACAAGGACCCAGATTTGAGCCCCCAGTCACCAACTGTAGCGGGAAAGCTTTAGGAGTGGTGAAGCAGTGTGCAGGTGTCTCTCTATCTCTTTCCCAGGTTAGCCTGTTTTCTCATCTTTATAATGGGAACCATAAAAAAAAAAAGGCTAAGACTTTCTGTGAGAATTAGATAAAATAAGTGTAAAGCATTTAGCATAATGCCTGGCACTTTGTAATAGCTCAGTAGTGTCTTTCAAGATGAGTGAATATCAAATTGAGTGGCTTTCATTTGAAAAATAATGTTATACAAAGACATACTTATAAAAGAAGAAAGAGAACCTTGTTTCTTCCTGTAATGCCATTTTTCAGAAGTTTTATCTTTATGTTTTCCTTTCTCTTTCAAAGTGTGTTTAAGATTTTTGGCAGAACCTCCTCACTGAAATAGTAAGGAGTTGTGTGGTGTTTAAGCAGGGAGAGAATGGTGGGAAGTGCAACTTTAAGTATGGAAGAACTCCTGTTGATAGTCAACAACCTGTTTTTCCAGGATGCCATCTTTAACCCTACTTTTCTAACTTCCATTGTTGTTCAACGGAATCGTCACTTCACTTTAGCTCCATTTGTATACATTTAGAAACTTGTCAGCAACTACCCAAAATAATTTTTTCTCTAGTACAGTTCCAATTTTTAAGATCTTATCTACCTTTGCCATGGGAATCCCATCAAAAATGTGCTGGAAGACATAGTTAAACAATTATATCCTTGCAAATACTGTCAGAATCTGAAATGGCTAATTAAAAAATCTGTGTGCTGTGGAGAAGGCATATGAGATGACATGAAATACATTATAGGCATCAACTGATATTTAGGGTTGGTGGGGGGGGGGAGAATTTGTTAACTTGTTGAAATTCTTGAAGGTTTTCAAAAACATCACAAGTTTGGAGCTAAAAGGAATATGCCAAGCCAACATTCCTATCAATGATCAAAGAGAATAAGATTTTTAAATGGTTGGCTAGCTCAGCAAGGGGAAAAAAAAAAAATCTTATGTGTCAGGATCAGAGATCTGTATTCAATTTCAAATAGTTTCTAGTGGCTTTATGTCCTATGACCAAAGCAGAATTTTTAAACCCGAAGATATGAGGCAAAAACTGGACAATTGTTATAGTATTGAGTTTTGAGAAAACTTTATTGAAATAAAATAACATTAAAAAATTCTCACATAGTAAAGTTGTACTATCACTTATTTTTAAAATTTTTTAAAAAACTATTTATTTATTGAGAAAGCCAGGAGGATAGCAAGGACCAGACATCACTCTGGTATATGTACTGCTGGAGATTGAACTCAGGATAAAGTATTAGAACTTTATCCATAGCACCACCTTCCAAACAACATGACTTATTTTTTACTAAGAGGAGGGTACCCAACCCAGATTTTGTAAAGTGTTGGTTCCTATGCATCAAATATTTATCTCTACTTTTAGAACTAAATATACATTTATTTATTATTTTATTATAGAGTTAACATTGATTTACAAAATTATAAGATAATAGTGGTATCATTCCACACCATTCCTACCACCAGAGTTCTGTGTCCCCATTCCCTTCATTGGAAACTGCAGTGGTTCTATCAAGGTCACAGATAAGAGTTGACTATTATTTCTATAGCTATCTATCTATATTTATATATATTTGCCTTTTCTTCCTTTCTAGGTCATACCTACTACTTCTGAGTGTCTTTTTTAATGTTATTATTATCTTTTTTTCTATTCTCTCTTTGGGTCCTAATGCAATTGGTGTTCAGAGCCCTGTGGTCATCTTCCCCTCACATTTACCCCTTTGGGAATATGGATCAAAATTCTCTTTTCTTTTTTAAAAGATATTTATTTATTTATTTATTTATTTATTTATGAGAAACCTAGGAGGAGAGAGAAAGAGCCAGACATCATTATGGTACATGTGCTGCTGGGGATTGAACTGAGGACCTCATGCTTGAGAGTCCGATGCTTTATCCTCCCGGACCACTCTTTTTTCTTTATTGGGGGAATTGAACCCAAAATTGTTTATAGGTTGCAGAAGTTGGAAATTCTGGCCTCTGTTATTGGTTTAATGGCATGCTGGATATGACACTGGCAGACTGATTCATACCCCCAGCTTGTTTCTATCTTTCCCTAGTGGGGTAGGACTCTGGAGAGGTGAGGTTCTGGGACACATTGGTGAGGTCATTTGCCCAGGGAAGTCAGGATAGAATCATAGTAACATTTGCAACTTAGTGGCTGAAAGACAGTAAGATATAAAGCAGGAAAAATGTTTGATAAACAGGATCAAAACGTAGGAATAGAACAGATGAGGATAGCTGTTTTTGGGTGGATAGAAGCTAAGAAATCTATTTTAGGTATGTTCCTATGGGCCCATGACTTTGGTAATTTTTGCTGGAGCTTGACAGCTAACATAAAGGTAGTCTAAAAAATATTGTCTGGGAAGATGGTGTCAGAATTGAGAATAGGACTAGAAAGCTGTATCTGTACTTTCAGGGCAGAAAGTAGCTCCCAAAATTTGAAGAAAATATATAAATACAATTAAGTGTTTACTATGTCAATCTAACCCAGGGTGCATATATATTTATATTTAGCACAGGAGCCTATATGAGCTCCAAATTCCTATCAGTATGAGCTTGCAATCTATGGTCAGAGCTTCACTCATTTCAGGACCCATCAACTTGGCAGAGTAGGCTTGACTCAACTTCTTTTCAGAGAGTGGGGCAGTCCCTATAATTGCTACTTTATAATGAGGGTAATGTCCTGGAGAGACCTACAATATTGATGTTCCTGATGGAAGTGGCCAGAGATGGTGGAAAGATGGATTTATTAGAGGTCTAGGAACACTGTGTCTATGTGGAAATATAAGAACTCCTGACTAAGAGCCTCTGGTGATGGGGGAACCTGGTATTGAGAAAAATGGTTATCATTAAGTAAATAGGTCTACTGCACTTTTCCAGCTTTTGTAGTTCCTTCTTTATCTGATGAGCTTAGACTTCCTCACAGTTGCAAAGTGTTTGGTGTCATTTGTTGTATCCAAATCGACATTAGGTTTATGGGGTCTGCCCTCTAGTTAAGGAGGAAATACACATAGGACTTTAGTGGTGTCTAAGTTAACCTTAAGTTTTACTGCATTTACTTATTTGATGATTCTAATAAAGGTTGTCAGGGGTAAAACTTGTCCTTTAATATATATATATATATATGTATATATATAATATTTTATTTATTGCTGGATAGAGACAGATTGAGAGGGGAGGTGGTAGAGGATATATATTTCCAGTATATCTCTTGGCCAGCTGGATACAGTGTTTCTTCTAAAGACTATCAAGGGGTGACAATAATGTTGATGCTGTCAGAAGAGATTAGAAGATAGATCTTTCTTTTGTGCAGTTAATTCAATAGATAGTGTGATTGAGGGAAGGAAGTGAAGTAAGGGGTAGGAGAGGAGGGTGTCTAGGACAAAGTAGTAAATATTTGATTAGACAATTTAGGGTGCAGTCTTTGGGCTTTTCTATTACATTGCTGAACTTATTAGGTCTAAGTCTAATCACAGCAGACTATTAAGCACTTTTACCTTGAGGTATATAGTACTACTAATTTATGGATACGTATATACACTTATACAATCTCTAAGGCCCTAACCTATATCTAGGGTCTATAACTTTGTCAGGGAGTATGCCATCTGAAATGGAACTAGGTAGTCCCATGTGGTAGAAAAGGTCTCACCAGATTATTGGACAGTTGACATCTATGGATACAATCTGAACCGAAAAGGCAGTGGCAGCATAATGTGGCATGATATCACTGGCTGCATTGAAGAATGTAGTCTTTTAAGAGCGTGTTTATGTTTGCAGGAAATTGGGCAGAAATAGAATTGCAATGCACTTCCCTTGCCCACCCTCACCCCAACTCCTCCTTCAGTTTTCCTTATTAGCATATGGCATTAATGGAGCACATTCATATTCATTAAAATTGGTGAGTCACATAAACTTTCCTCATGTTTGGGAGCTGTCTCTGCCCTAATCCAGCTTTGTAGTCCTATTCTCAGCTCTAAAGTCCTAGAGGTTCCAGGATTGGTAGAAATATAGATTTAAAAAAAATATTAGTGATCTAATAATGGTTAATAAGATTGTAATATAACAGGAGTACAATTTCACACAGTCATATGGATTTTTTAACATAATTAATTATTTTTTATTATTAATTTATTTATAAAATAAAAATATTGATAAGATCATAGGGTAAGAGGGGTACATTTCCACACAATTTCCACCACCAGAGTTCTGTATCCCATCCACTCCCTTGAAAGCTGTCCTATTTTTTACCCCTCTGGGAATATGGACCCAGGATCATTATAGGGTGCAGTAGGTGGGAGGTCTGGCTTCTGTGATTGCTTCCCCACTGAACATGGGCATTGGCCGGTCAGTCCATACTTCCAGTCTGTCCCTATCTTTCCCTAATAGGGCAGGACTCTGGAGAGGTCAGTGTCCTTGTGAGGTTCTCTGTCTGGGGAAGTCAAGTTGGCATCATGGTAGCATCTGCAACTTGGTGGCTGAAAAAGCATTAAGATATAAAGCAGAACAAAGTGTTTAATAATCAGGAACATAAAGGCAAGAATATAGCAGATGAATTTTGGGATCTCCTTTTTGGAAAAAGCTAGTAGGTCTATTTTAGGTATATTCCAAGGCACCCATGACTCTAATAATTTTTGCCTGAGCCTGACAGCCAACATGCAGGTAGACCAAAGGTATTGCCTGTGGAGATGGTGTCAGAGTTGGAAATAGGACTCAGGGCCCATGAGATAGAACACATGTGCACATGTACCCATAAGTTAGGGGAAATATATACACCTTAAAGCAAAAGTGCACAATAGTTTGCAGTGACCCAAAACAGCAAGCAAGTAGAAAGACCCCGCCCCCCCCAAAAGACACCATAAAACCATATTTATATACCTTTCCCATATTTGGGAGCTACTCTCTGCCCTGATCCAGCTTTCTAGTAATATCAGTTTTAAAGAGAATGAGGAAGATTCCTTGCAGTCTTAGAGCTTAAGAAGGAAATAGATAATTATTAAAGGATCTAAAAATTTTTTAAAAATTTTTATTTATTGGTTAGAGACAGCCAGAAATCAAGAGGGAAGGGTGATAGAGAAGGGGAGAGAGAGAGAGAGGCTTTTGTGGAAACCTCTGCCTGTTCATCTTTTCTTTTTCCATGTCATCTCCCTGTCTATTTATTAAAATATGAATTTATTTTATGAGATATTAAAGATGAAAGAGTGAGATAGAACCAGAGAATCACTCTGGCATGTGTGATACTGGGGATTGAATTTGGAACCTCATGCTTTAGAATCCAATGCTTTATCCATGGTGCCACCTCCCAAGATGTCTCATTTATTTTATTTTATTTTATTTTATTTTATTTTATTTTATTTTATTTTATTTTATTTTATAAATCAGATTTCTGCTCAGCTCTGGTTTATGTTGGTGTTATGAATTAAACCTGGGTCCCAAAGCCTTGGACTTGAATATCTTTAGCATAAACACTATGTTATCTTCACTAGCTCTGTCTGTCTCATCCAATTCTCTGTATCACAGAGAAGACAATTTCATTTCCTTCCCACGAACTCGTGACTTCGTTCTTTCTTTCCTATTCCAAAACTTTGTTCCTTACAGTCCTCAATATTTTTTATTCTAAAATAAATGGTATTTATTTTAAATAACTTATCCTGTTCAAGCTAAGTCCAAAGCTGCATTTTTATTTTCTTTGATGAAAGAAATACTGATTACATTTGCTAACATCTCCAACTTCAGACTTGGCAGATCTTGTTTCAGGGCTGTCTTACATTTTTCCTTTTGAAAATTGTGTTCTGTCCCAAAATAATCAGCGTAGAAGCCAGTGGGTTGACATTCTTGGATTTGGTCTAAACTTTCTGGTGAACAGTCCCACAGCAGATATGTCAGCATTACTTTAAATGATTTTATTTGGATTGCCTTCCAGGTATTTTCTATTTTTTCAGGTTTTAATCTTATCCTGACTAGCCAATGCAAAGAACATTTATTTGTGTTTCTGGTAATGAAGAGTGTTTCAGTATCTAGGAGTTCTTATTAATTTTTCTCTTAGATTTAGTAGTTACTTCTTGTGTATTCTGCATGGCTTATGAATTTTTTTCCCCTATAGATGGTATCATCCCTTGCTTTATTGTGGTCATAACTGGAATATTTTTTATTTATTTCCTTTTTTCTTTTTATTGCCAAAGTTACGACTAGGACTCAGTGCCTGCAAGATGAATCCACTACTCCTAGTGGCCATTTTTTCCCTTTTCATTAAAAAAATATATTTGATAGGACAGAGAGAAATCGAGAGGGGTGGGGGAGATACAGAGGAAGATAGAAAGACACCTGCAGACCTGCTTTACTTCTTGTGAAGTTGCCTCTCTGTGGGGTACGGGGACGAGGGGCCAGGGATGAGCCTGGGTCTTTGCACTTAGTAATTGTGCACCACTGTCCAGATCCCATAACTGGAGTATCTTGAGTAGACAGCCTTTCAGAGGCCCCTCTTCTCCATCTCCTCTTCCTCTTCCACCTCCACTTCCTCCTCCTTCTCCTTCTCCTCCTCCTTCTTCTCCTTCTTCTTCTTCTTCTCCTCTTTCTTCTCCTCCTCCTTCTTCTCTTCCTCCTCCTCCTCTTCCTCTACCTTCTTTTCTTTCTATCAGGAAAGAATTTTGGAAATGTTCTCTTAGGAAAACATTTGGTTCCTCTTTTCAGAATAATATAAAAAGGGCATTGCACAAAATATATTTGGACAGGTGATGAGAATATCACTGACTATTTTGCTTCACCATTGTTCTTTAAGACAGCATGTCTTCCTCATGGCTGCAGAATTTATGAGAAAGAAGCACAAATATTTCATGTCTACTGTTGTTGACATAAACAATGAGTTGTTATAGCAATTGGTGAGAAAACTGAAAAATAACATTCTGGTAAGCTGGCAGACTCTTAAGATGTTTGAGCAATTAGTCCTATTCTATAGTGAGAGACTATACTCCTTGAGAGACTGCCTTTGGAAGAAGCAGGATGAGAAGACAGTGACAAAATGCATCTCTCTATGGTAAAATGCATCTCCTTTTTGGGGGACAGGGAGGGACCTACCCTTTTGACCCTGCCTTCTACAACACTCTCAATGTCCCAATTGTACATTCCTTAGTGACCATAATTGACATTTGACCAGTGTTTAAAGGATATAGGATGTCCTGGCAAGGAAGTATGTTCAAGCTGATAGGAAAGTAATTGTCAGGGTTGACAGTGGTACAAAGAATTAAAGCAAAGGAGCTAGCCCCTCAAGGGGGAGTTTAACAGCAAAAATAAGTAATTAAAAAGTGTATATAGCTAACATCCAAGGGACAGACTGAGTTTTAGTTTAGTTTTTTTTTTTTTTTTTTAACTAGAGCACTAATCAACTCTGGCTTTTATGGTGGTGTGGGGGATTGAACCTGGGACTTAGGAGCCCCAGGCATGAGCATCTCTTTGCATAACCTTTATGTTGTCTACCCCGACCCATTTCAGTTCACTTTGTAATGTGTCTGTATGAAAAAGATCTAGTCCAGGGGGGCTGGGTGATGTGTAGAAGACTTCTAGGTGTTCACATTGTTTTCTAACCTTTTAAATTTTATTTTTATTCATTTTTAAAATTGCATTATTGGGGATTAATGCTTTATAGTTGATAGTAAATATAATAGTATGTATATGCATAATATTTCCCAGTTTTCTGCATAACAATACAACCCCCACTAGGTCCTCTGCCATCATGTGCAAGGACCTGAACCCTCCTCCCCCACATACCAGAGTCTTACGTTGGTGCAATACACCAAATTTCTCACCTTTTTTAA
This sequence comes from Erinaceus europaeus, assembly GCF_950295315.1. Classification (NCBI taxonomy): domain Eukaryota; kingdom Metazoa; phylum Chordata; class Mammalia; order Eulipotyphla; family Erinaceidae; genus Erinaceus; species Erinaceus europaeus. Next base: position 20,607,235 of record NC_080169.1, read on the forward strand.
AGTGTGTGAATGAAACAATTTTAAAAAAAATAGAGGACTTCAGTTTCAGTGATGATGGTGATGATATATGTGTGTGTATGCTATGTAAGAATCTGGGATTTCAACTGAAGTCTCATCAGACAGTTTGGCTATAGTGTGATGGTTAGAATCAGATAATTCTTCTAGAAAGCAAAGGCTTGATGTAATTAATTCCAGATTCTCTACAGTCCTGGCTGCTGCCCTTTGATTGGCCATGGGAGAGGGGTGGAATAGTTAGCATTAAAGTGCCTATTCTCCAGAACAGCTGGCACAAAGTTAAAGTGAGGACAAAGGTTGGTAAGCAATGTATTTGAAAGCACAGGTCAAAGCATATGCGTGCACACACACACACACCCTAGGTTATATGAGCTGCTCAATTACTTAGTGCAATAACATGTGACCAAGGCATTTTGCAAAGAACAGAAATCAGAGTATTTAGGAATTAGGCATGAAAGCTGGCTCATGTATAAGACAGAAAAAACAGGTTGGATTAGTAGAATGCCGGGGAGTTCCCTTCTTTTGCAGCAAGGCCGAAAAGTCTTCTAACCACTTGATTATAAAGATTCCCATTTTGGCAGAGTGAGTAACAGGATGGAGTCTGAGAGAAATAAGAAGACATTTAAATGAAAATTTTAGGAGTTTCCATTCACTTGGCTAATAAAAAATGCATATAATTATAAAAAGTCTGACTTGGCAACCATTCATGAGTAAGAAGACCTGGGGATTTTGTTACTAACAAATTGAAAACTAGACAGTTGTGATGTATTTTTTTAAAAGTCAACTAAATCTTAAATTGCATTAGCAAAGTATAATGTCCGGACAAAGGAGGCAATGGTTCCACTGAACTCAGCTATAGGTTTGCAACTAAGAATGTTTTAAACTGAGAGTCGGGAGGTAGCGCAGTGGGTTAAGCGCACATGGTGCAAAGCACAAGGACTGGTGTAAGGATCCCAGTTCGAGCCCCCGGCTCCCCACCTGTAGGGGAGTCGCTTCAACGATGACATCAATAACAGCGATTACATCAATAACAGTAATAACTACAACAATAAAACAAGGGCAACAAAAGGGAATAAATAAATATTAAAAATATTTTTTAAAAAGAAAGTTTTAAAGGGCAAGACATAGACAGCACAAAGTCAGGAAAAGACAGATAGGCTATAGAAGATCCATGCTACCTGATATGTGGTCAAACGAACTTGCTTTGACTGAAAGAAAAGAGAAAGGGTCAGGAATGTGTTTTTCAACACTTAAAAGGATTATCTGATGAAAGAGATAGATTTAAGGGTTTTTTTGTTTGTTTGTTTATTTTTACCAGAGCAATAATCAGATCTGGTTTATGGTGGTGTGGGGTATTGAACCTGGGACTTCGAAGACACAGGCATGAGAGTCTCTTTGATAACCGTATGCAATCTTCCCCCACCCTAAATTTAAAGTTTGTTAACCCAGAAGGCAAAACAACAAACAACTGAGTTACAGCTCAGTGAAAAGCAGACATTTTTGAAGGATCAAATTTAAAGGATAAAAAAAAAAGAAGTTTGTGATAATAAAATTAAATACTTTAACATCTTCTGAAATTATGAACTATTTACTATGGACATATTCTGGTAGAGTTTAATGGTTTGGGAAGGGACTCTAATGTGTGTGCATAGAAGGAAGAGGAATACACAGGTTTGATATGGCAGGTGCATCAGATGGCCTTTAAAGTCTTTTTCAGTCCCGAGTCAAAATTATACTCTACCACTGGTATCTCCATCAGAAAGCTATCCATCCATTCACATTCCTTCTTGTATGTTCTTGAGAATCCACCCACGCACACACTTTTTCCAGCATCTTACCTTTTTCTTCTTCCAGTGATGCTTTTTTACTTTTTCATTCCTAAAGAAGGGAACCAAGTTCATTTGATCTTTTTGCTACTAGAGAAGTGCTAGGATTATTTTTTAAATTTTTTTTCCTTGCCTCCAGGGTTATCACTGGGGCTTGCTGCCTGCATTATGAGTCCACTGCATCTGTGGCGATTTTTTAATTTTTGGGGGGGAGGGGATAGTACAGAGAGAAATTGAGAGTGGAGGGGAAGATAGAGAGGGAGAAAGGTAGACACTTGCAGACCTGCTTCACTTCTTGTGAAGTGATGCACCTATAGGTGGGGAGCCGGGGGATCAAATAGGGATACTTAAGCGGGTTTTTATTTTTTGTACTATGTGCACTTAAACCAGTGTTCCACTGCCAGGCTCCCCTGGGATGATGATGATGTTGTTGATGATGATTTTTTTACCTGTTCTACATTTTTGTGTTTGGAGGCAGCATTCTGCTTTTTGAAAAATATTTATTTATAAAATGGAAATATTTACAAGGCCATAGGATAAGAGGGGTAAAATTCCACATAATTCCCACCACCAGAACTCCATATACCATCCCCTTCCTTGAAAGGTTTCCTATTACTTATCTCTCTGGGAGTATGGACCCACGATCATTATGGGGTGCAGAAGGTACTTCTGTGTCTGGCTTCTGTAATTGCTTCTCCACTGAATATGGGCATTGGCAGGTCGATCCATACTCCCAGCCTGTCTCTCTCTTTCCCTAGTGGGGCAGGAATCTGGGGATGTGGGGCTCCAGGACACATTGGTGGGGTCATCTGCTCAGGGAAGTCTGGTTGGCATCATGGTATCATCTGGAACCTGGTGGCTGAAAAAGAGTTAAGATAGAAAGCAGAACAAATTGTTGGCTAATCATGAACCTAAAGACAGGAATATTGCAGATGAAGATTTGTGGTCTCTGTTTTGGGACAAACTAGGAGGTCTATTTTAGGTATATTCCAAGAGACCCATGACTTTACTAGTTTTTTCCTGTGCCTGACATCTTATATGCAGGTGGACCCAGGTTATCGTCTGGGGAGATGATGTCATAGTTGGAAAAAGGACTAGAAAGCTGGATCAAGGAAGAGTAGCTCCCAAATATAGGGAAAGTATATAAATATTGTTAACTGTAAACCCCATCAATTTGATCTGGGGCTCATATTCAACGCAGGAGCCTATGTAGCCTCTGCATCCCTGTAGGTCTGAGCTCTCATTCTGTGGTCATGGCTAGGAATATTCCAGCCTGCACTAATTTCAAGACCCATCTTCCTCAGGTAGTAAGTAGAGTATGTTGTCCAACTTCCCTTTGGAGAATGGTACATTCTCTACCATTGTTGATGTATATTGAGGGAAAAGGCTTATAAGGGCCCTCAAAGGAGTTCATTATGTTGTTCCTAATGGGGATGACCAGTGATAGTGGTGAGAGGGATCTGTTAGAGGTCTAGGCCCATCATGTCTGTGTGGGAATCCTAGGACTCCCTGATTAGGGCCTCAGGTGATGGGGGTGGCCTGGTAGTGACTAAAAAGTCATCATTAAAGTATGCCGGTCTCTTGCCCTTATTCAGCTTTTGTAGTCCTTATAGGGCATATGTACATGTGTATCTATAAGTTGGGGGGGAAATATATACCTTAAAGCAAAAGTGCACAATAATTTGCAGTGAGTCAGTAAATGAACCAAGCAAGTAGAAAGACCTAAAATGACACCATAAAGTACCTAATGAAATAGTTTCTACTTAGACCTAGATACCCTCCTCACCTACTTCCTCCTATTCCACTTCCTTCAATCATTCTAAAGCTAACCTTGTCAGACAAAGTAAGGACTACAAAAGCTGGATAAGGGCAAGAGAGTGGCATACTTTTTTTTTTTACAGGACCATTGTCTTCATAACTTTTGATTCATATTTGAATGGTATTAACATCCCCTATATGCATAATATGACCCTTAACTGGCCTCCAAGTACTAGAAACTCTAATAATTTCAGGGATAGGTATGAGACCCAACTTATCCAATAAGAATTAGTTCTTCTGTACCCCATAATGACCCTGGATCCATATTCCCAGAGGGTTAAAGAAGAGGAAAGTTATCAGGGGAAGGGATGGGATACAGAGTTCAAGTGGTAGGAACTGTGTGGAGTTGTACCCCTCTTATCCTATGGTTTTTGTCAGTGTTTCCTTTTTATAAATAAAAAATAAAAATAGTTCTAAGATTTGTACAGGAACTATTAGGAATTACTTGGTTACAAGTTGGAGTTGCCTGAAACCAGTATGTGGAAAGATAATATTGGCAACACAGAAAAGTGAGTGTAGGGGTGGAGAAAAAAGAATATACTGATGATACTGTTGACTCTCTGGACTTTCCAGTTACACAAGCCAATAAACTTCCTCTGTTTTCAGATCTTTGTCTCTTGAAGCCAAAATTGTTTGAGTGTTGTATTTGTGCTTTCATTTTCTCTCTAGCTTCTCTTTCCACGTCTGTCTTCTCATCTGATTTCCAGAACCCATTGCAACTTGGCCCTGTCTGACACCACTGTAGACACACAGAGCTGATTTTTCAGAAGGGAAGACTGGCTCTGAGTCAGCTCATCTAAAATCTCCCTCCCTTGCAACACTTTCAGGGAATCTCCTTCTTTCCACTCCTAATTGCTTTTTCTCTCTGCCTTCTTTGTACATCTATCTGTCTGTTTTTAATCTGTCGCTCTTTTCTTTTTCTATGCTTTAGATTAGAATCCTGGGACCTAAGACATGTTGAATAAACACCTCCTATCTAAGTTAGATGTGAGTAGAGATTTGACTGGGAAGACAACATCACAGCTTCTACCATCTGGGGCTCACACTCTACAGAAGTCTAATTGAGGTACTTTTACCTAAATCATAATCTGTAGTGAATGCAAGCAGCTGCTCTGTAGAACCTTGACTTGATACAACATAAACAAGATATCATTACACTTTTAAGAGTAACATTTTTCCATGTGATTCTTTTTGGGGTAAGACATCTTACTTAAAATTAGAAAGAAACATAGTGTATCACCCAAAATTTTAAAGAAATAACAAGAATAGAATTATTTATTTATTTTCCCTCTTGTTGCCCTTGTTTTTCATTGTTGTTGTAGCTATTATTGTTGTTGTTATTGATGACATCATTGTTAGATAGGACAGAGAGAAATGGAGAGAGGAGGGGAAGACGGGGGGCAGAGGGGTAGACACCTGAAGACCTGTGAAGCAACTCCCTGGCAGGTGGGGAACCGGGGACTCAAACCGGGAACCTTATGCCGGTCCTTGGGCTTTGTGCCATGTGTACTTAACCTGCTGCGCTACCGCCCAACTCCCTTTAATTATTTATTTTAAAAAATCTTTTTCTCGGTTCTTATCCCAGGCAACTATTATTATCACTGTCTTATATTATCAATGGGAAACGGTTTTGGATAAATAAAAGCAAATGCTTATGTATATTTCTCTCTTCTACTTTTTTCACAAAATGCTTTCATATGTATTGTGACTTATCTGTAGGATAAAGTCCTAAATGTGGAATTGTTGAGACAAAGAATATATTCATTTTCTATATTGATATCTATTGTCCATTTATTCTAAAAAATCATACAATTGAACACTTACAATATTGCATGAGTGCCTATTTTCCAACATTCTCTTTGACACAATCTATTATTTATTTATTTTAATTAATTAATTTATTTAAGAAAGGAGACATTAACAAAATCATAGGATGGGGGGGTACAACTCCACACAATTCCCACCACCCAATCTCCATATCCCATCCCCTCCCCAATAGCTTTCCCATTCTCTATCCCTCTGGGAGCATGGACCCAGGGTCATTGTGGGTTGCAGAAGGTGGGAGGTCTGGCTTCTGTAATTGCTTCCCCAATGAACATGGGCGTTGACTGGTCAATCCATACTCCCAGTCTGCCTCTCTCTTTCCCTAGTGGGGTGAGTCTCTGGGGAAGCGGAGCTCTAGGACGCATTGGTGGGTTCTTCAGTCCAGGGAAGCCTGGCTGGCATCCTGATGGCATCTGGAACCTGGTGGCTGAAAAGAGAGTTAACATACAAAGCCAAACAAATTGTTGAGCAATGATGGACCCAAAGCTTGGAATAGTGGAGAGGAAGTGTTAGGGGGGTACTCACTGCAAACTCTAGTGTACTTCTGCTTTCAGGTATATATTTGCCCTAGTTTATGGATACATGTGAACATATGCTCTATCTCCTGGAACCTGGTCTATACCTAGGTTTTGGGACTTTGCTGGGAAGTGAACCATGTGGGATGGAGTTAGAGAATACCATGAAAGGAAAGGACTCACCCGAGTGATGAAGCTGAAGGGTTGTCATTCCACACCTGAAGTCTCTGGACACAGTCTGAAGTGAAGCATGCTGGGGTGGCACTCGTTGCATTGATTAGGTTGCAATCAGCGGAAGCAATATTATTTGATAAGAATTGGGAGAAGCATATGGGAAAGTGGGTCCTACCCTAGGGTCCCAGGACTGGGGGAAATTTAGGCTCTATAGTGGAAATGTGAGGTTCCTGCTGTCTTAGGGTTCAAGAAGACAATGGATAGTTATGTGTTATCATCACATGATTTGGTAATTGGGTTAGCTTTGAAAAGTCCCTTTGTTAGACATACAATCAATTTTTCCCCCTCTCATATTAATTAAATAGTGATTTATATGACTACAATTTAATAGATGTGTATATAAACACCATTCCCATCACCAAAAGCTGGTGTCCCATCCCACCCTCCCACCCCTTCCCCTACCCCCCTGCTGGCCCAGGAAGCCGCATGTCCACCCTCCCCCTCACCACAGGGTTTTTACTTTGGTGCCCTGCTTTCAATTTAGTCAGATCCTGCTTTTAGTTTCCCTGTCTGATCTTCTTTCTCAACTTCTGTTGATGAGTGAGATCATCCCATACTCATCTTTATCTTTCTGACTTAGCTCACTTAACATAATTCCTTCTAGCTCTGACCAAGATGGGTCAGAAAAGTTGAGCTCATTGTTCTTAGTAGCTGCATAGTATTCCATTGTGTATATATACCACAGCTTTCTCAACTACTCATCTGTTGTTGGGCACCTGGGTTGCTTCCAGGTTTTAGCTATTATGAATTGTGCTGCTATGAACATAGGAGTACACACATCTTTTTGGTTGGGTGTTATGGAGTCCTTAGGGTATATCCCCAGGAGAGGAATTACTGGGTCATATGGAAGGTCCATGTCTAGTCTTGTGAGAGTTCTCCAGACTGCTCTCCACAGAGGCTGGACCAATTTACATTCCCACCAGTAGTGAAAAAGGGTTCCTCTGTCCCCACAGCCTCTCCAGCATTTGTTGCTGCTGTCCTTTTTGATGTATGCCATTCTCACAGGGATGAGGTGGTATCTCAATGTTGTCTTTATTTGCATTTCTCTGACAATCAGCGACCTGGAGCAGTTTTTCATATGTTTGTTAGCCTTTTGGATCTCCTCTGGAGTGAATGTTTTGTTCATATCCTCTACCCATTTATGGATGGGGTCATTTGCTTTTTTGGTGCTAAGTTTGCTGAGCTCTTTGTATGTTTTGGTGAATAGTTTCTTGTCTGATGTATGGCATGTGAAGATCTTCTCCCATTCCGTGAGGGGTCTCTTTATTTGTGTGATAGTTTCTTTGGCTGTGCAGAAGCTTTTCAATTTGATATAGTCCCATTTGTTTGTTTCTGCTTTAGTCTTCCTCGCAATTGGGTTTTTTTCATCAAAGATGTCCTTGAGGTTTAGGTTGGAAAGTGTTTTACCAATGTTTTCCTCTATGTATTTGATTGTTTCTGGTCTAACATCCAGGTCTTTAATCCATTTGGAATTGATTTTTGTTTCTGATGAGATAAAGTGGTTCAATTTCATTCTTCTGCATGTTACAAGCCAGTTTTCCCAGCACCATTTATTGAAGAGAGCCTTCTTCTTCCATTTAATACTTTGGGCCCCCTTATCAAAGATTAGATGTCCGTAGGTGTGGGGGGTTAGTTCTGGGCTTTCAGTTCTGTTCCACTGGTCTGTGTGCCTATTTTTGTTCCAGTACCATGCTGTTTTGATTATGATGGCTTTATATTAAAGTTTGAGGTCTGGGAGTGTGATACCTCCATTTCTGAGTCTTTTCCTCAAGGTGGTTTTGGCAATTCTAGGTGTTTTCTGGTTCCAGATAAATGACTGTAGTTTTTGTTCTATTCTCTTAAAGAAGTTTGGTGGAACTTTGATGGGTATCGCATTAAATTTGTATATTGTTCTGGGGAGAATATTCATTTTGATGATATTTATTCTTCCAATTCATGAGTCTTCTCCCTTTTTTGTTTAGTGAGTCTGGCTAGGGGTTTGTCAATGTTGTTTAATCTTTCAAAGAACCAACATTTGGCTTCATTGATCTTCTGTATGGTTCTCTTATTTTTGATACTGTTTATTTCTGCTCTAATTTTAGTGATTTCTGTCCTTCTGGTTGCTTTAGGATACTTTCGTCGGTCCTTGCTTTGTGCCATCTCTTCGCTTAACCTGCTGTGCTACTGCCCGACTCCTGCTTTAGGATTCTTTCGTTCCTCTTCCTCTAAGTCCTTGAGGTGTGCAGTAAGGTCGTTTATTTGAGCTTTTTCTTGTTGTTTAATATGTGATTGTATGGCTATGAGTTTCCCTTTCAGTACTGCTTTAGCTGTGTCCCAAATATTTTGATAGGTTGTGTCTTCATTTTCATTTGTTTCCAGGAACATTTGAATTTCTTGCTTGAGTGACTCTCTGACCCAGTGGTTGTTAAGGAGTATGTTGTTTAGTTTCCAAATTCTGTGTCTTTTAATAATTTTATATTTGTTGTTAAATGTTTGTTTTACTACACTGTGGTCTGAGAAGATACTTGGGATGATTTCAATGCTCTTGAATTTATTGATGCTGTCTTTGTGGCCTAACATGTGTTCTATCCTTGAGGATGTGTTGTGTGGATTTGAGAAGAATATGTTTTTCAGTTTTTTGGGGTGAAGAACTCTGAAACTGTCCAGGAGGTCTAATCTGTCTATCTCTTCATTTAATTCTCTTGTTTCTTTATTGATTCTCTGCTTTGTTGATCTGTCTACGTCTGAGAGTGGGGTGTTAAAATCTCCCACTATTATTGTATTACTATTGATGTATTTTTGAAGTTCTTTCAGTAGGTGCTTGATGTATTTAGATGGTCCCTCATTGGGTACATAGATGTTAATAATTGTTAAGTCTTCTTGGCTGATTGATCCTCTAATCATTATGTAATGTCTTTGCCTATCTTTTATCACTTTATTTAATTTAAAATCTATTGTGTCAGAGATGAGAATGGCTGTTCCAGCTTTTTTTGGTGGTCCATTAGCCTGTATGATAGTTTTCCATCCTTTCACTTTAAGTCTGTGTTTATCTTGTTGTGTCAGATGGGATTCTTGCAAGCAGCATATGGTTGGGTTATGTTTTCTGATCCATCTTTCCACTCTGTGCCTTCTAATGGGTGAGTGTAAGCCATTGACATTTATTGATATTATGGATTTAATGTATTGTAGTGCCATTGTTCAAAGAATTTTTTTTGGCTCTGATATATGGCAAGTATTATAGTGAAGTTCTTGTTTATAAGAGGTCTTTTAGAACCTCTTTCAGGGCTGGTTTGGTGATGGTTGCTTCCTTTAACTGTTGTTTGTCTAAGAAGGTTTTGATCCCTCCATCTAGTTTGAATGAAAGTCTAGCAGGATATATTATCCTTGGTTGAAACCCTTGTTCATTCAGGGCTTGATAGATATCTTGCTTTTCTCTTCTGGCTTTTAGAGTTTGAGTGGAGAAGTCTGCTGATAGTCTTATGGGTTTTCCCCTGTATGTGACTTTTTGTTTTTCTCTTGCAGCCTTTAGGATCCTTTCTTTATTCTTACTTCTTCTCATTGTGACTATGATGTGTCTTGGTGTCTTCAGGTCTGGGTTGATTCTGTTTGGAACTCTCTGGGCTTCTTGAATCTTAATGTCCTTTCTGTTATTCAGGTCTGGGAAGTTTTCTTCTATTATTTCCTCTAGAATGTTTCCTTTTCCTTTTTCTCTTTCTTCCTCTGGCAGGCCAATTATATGATCGTTACTTATTTTGAGATCATCCCATATGTCTCTGTTGTTGTTTTCAGTGCCTTTCAATCTCTTTTTTTAGATCTTTCACCTCTTTCTTAGTTTTCTCTAATTCATCCTCTGTCTGAATAATTCTGTTTTCTGCTTCTGTTAGTCTGCTTTCCCTTCCCTCAGCTTCTTTCCTCAGTTCAGCTATTTCAGCTTTCACTTCTTTAATTGCCTCAAGATAATCAGTATTTTCCTTGGGGGTCTCAACTGTTGTTTCCCTAATACTGCCATTCCTTTCCTCCAATGTTGTTTTCATTTCTGTGATTAATAAGTTTATTATTGCTTGCATACTTTTCTTATCTATGGTTACTTCTGGCTGATTTGTAGTTTCTTCTGGGCCCTTGTTTTCATTCATTGTAGTAGCAGTTTTAATTGCTTTTGATCTACCCATTTTTTTATTAATGTGTTCTTATTTTTATGTTCTATTGTTCCTCAGTTGTTGTGTTGTGAGTACAAGCAACACTGTACTAAATGCAATCAAATGCAATCACCAACCTCAGAAATTACAATAGCAACTGAAACAAGGATTGAAGCAGTTTAACCTCTACCAGTTAGTCAATGTCTCCAGTCAGTGAAAAAATAGCAACCAAGTCCAAGTGAAGAAGAGAAAGGAAAAAAGGGATAGCAAGAATAGACAATTATGCAAATCTACTATCCACTCTATATTCTAGGGGTAGCAAGAGGAGAAAGGGAAGTAGAGCAGAGCTACACACATAGAGAGTCCACTCTGAGTCAGATTTCTTCCAAAAATAATTCACAAAGGAGTATCAGTGAATTCAGAAAGCCGAAGAAGGAGGAAGGAAGAAAGGAAGGAAAAAAAAAAGGAAGAAAAACGAGAGAAAAGAAAAAAAAGATAAGAAAAAGAACTGTAATAAAGGATCAGTGAAAGAAAAGTTTTTAAATTAATTATTTTTTTAAATTTTATTTTTTAATTAGCTAGGAGGAGGGAGAAGGGGAGAGTGGGTAGAGGAGGTAAGGGTAGTAAAACAAGTTCCTCTCGCAATGGGTAAGATGCTCAGTCCCCTAACAATGGAAAATACACTAAGAGTTAATTCTGGTCAACCTAAAGGAGGGAGGGAAAGAGATACACCTTTATATAATATTAATAATAAAATAGAGCAAGGTAAGAAACCTGTCCCAGATTGCCTCAAGCCACGTGAGCAAAGGCAGCTGATTGTTAAGAAAGTAAAACAAACAAACAAACAAAGAAAAAAAAAACCCAAAAACCAACAAAACAAAACACCTCAGGGCAGTTTTTCCCTTTTGTAGATCCAATTGCTCATTTAGAAAGAAAGAGGGCCAAGGGTTTCAGAAAGGAATAGACTTGGAATGGAATCCCTGTTGAGCCAGGAATCTTGGTAAAGAAAGAAGCTCAGCAGGGAAGCCTGCTAGGAGCAGCTCTCTGGCATCCAGGGTCTGGTTGAGGGGGGGCAGGGGTGTGCTTCAGAAATAATAAAAACATTTTTTCCTTTCTTTTTTCCTCTATATTCTAACCCAAATTGGGCTATATTCACCCCCTTGGTGTCACAGCTAGGACCCCGAATTCACTGTTCTGCTGAAGGCAAAAAATCCTACCGTTTCCAGCAGTTGTTGTCGGAACTCAGACCAGAAGCTACTTCTCAGTCCGCCATCTTGGCTCCACCCCAACACAATCTATTATTAAACATTTTTGTTTATTATTAAATACAGAGCTCTACTCCACTTCAGCATATGTGATACCAGGTATTGAACCAGGGTCTCACATGTGCTCTACTTGCTAAACCACCTCCATAGCCATGACACTTGGTTTCTGTCTCCTCCTCCTCCTCGTCCTCCTCCTCCTCCTCCTCTTCATTTTTCCCCCAGTATGACATATTTGTGGATTTATCTTGTGGATATAACCAACAAGACAAACAGAGATCAATGCATAGAGGTGTACTTCTGTGGAGCACTGTTTCAATAAGGGAGGAATTAAAAGCAATTTGAAAATTGATTTCCTATAAGTGAGTCACGGTGCATCCATACCAAAAAAGGATCCTGAGCTACAAAAGTAAAGCCTAATGCTGCTAATGATGTGGTGGGAAAATGCTCACACTATTATATTAAAGATGGATATAAAGTTGCTTAGTGAGATCTTGTGGGAGGAGACAGCATAATGGTTATGCAGACAGACTCTAGTGCTGAGGTTGTGAGGTCCCAGGTTCAATCCCTCATACTGCTGTAAGCCAGAGCTAAACAGTGCTCTGGTAATAATAAAAAGAAAATGAGATCTTAATTATGTAAACATGTATTGAAAACTGTAAATATGCCAAGCAATGGTTACTTGTGTTTAGATAGATAATACATGATATTTTTCTTTTTATTTTTCTGTCATTTCTCACGTATTATAATGTACAGGTATTAACTGCATAGTCTGATAAAAGTTAAAATAAACACACATGCAGAGTGTGAACCTGTGTCTAGGATTGTTTTTTATCTACTTCTACCATGATCACAAACACTGCCACTTCTTCTCTCTCTTTTATGTGGGGTTTATTAAAACAGTCAATTTGCCTAGTCTTGCCACCTCTTGTCTCCTCATATTCTGTTAGAATATGTTAAGATATTACTCCCTATTACTCAAGATCCCATAATGGCTTCTGATTCCCTATTGCATGATGTATAAATTAGCCCATCCAGACGACCCCACCAATGTGTCCTGGAACCCCACTTTCCCAGAGCTCTAGCCCACTAGGGTAAGATAGAAACAGGCTGAGGGTATAGATCTACCTGTCACTGCTCATGTCTGGTGGAGAAGCAATTACAGAAGTCAGACCTCACTCCCACCTTTGTACCCCATAAAGATCTTTGGTCCATACTCCCAGAGGGATAAAGAATAGGGAAGCTTCCAATGGAGAGGATGGGACATGGAACTCAGATAGTGGGAATTGTATGGAACTGTATCCTTCTTCTCCCACTATCTTGTTGATCATTATTAAATCACTAATACAAAAAATAAACAGATTAGCCTATCTAGCAGACCTGTCCTTCTCCTTTCCTTTCCTTTCCTTTCCTTTCCTTTCCTTTCCTTTCCTTTCCTTTCCTTTCCTTTCCTTTCCTTTCCTTTCCTTTCCTTTCCTTTCCTTTCCTTCCCTTCCCTTCCCTTCCCTTCCCTCCCCTCCCCTCCCCTCCCCTCCCCTCCCCTCCCCTCCCCTCCCCTCTCCTTTCCTTTCCTTTCTCTCCCCTACCCTTTCCTTCTCCCTCCCTCTTCCTTTCTTTGTCATAAGGGTTTTCATGGGGTTTGCATCTATATAGTCCCACTATTCCTGGATGAATTATTTTAATATGTTTACATGAGGGTGAATCAAAGAAAGGAGAAACACCACAGTATTTCTTTACCACTCATGAAGTTTCCACTTTGCATGGTGCTCCCATCTGCTGGCCTCAAACCCAGGTCCTTACAGAAAGTAAACTATGTTTTCTACCATGTGTGCTATCTCAGCTCCCCCATGGCTTCTACCTTTTATAGTTAAAATTGCTTTGATACATGACTGATAGTGGATAGTAGTGGATAGTAGTCCTGTGTAATATTGCAATGGGACATCAGACCTTTTTTAAAATAGTATATGCTCCATATGCATGAGGGTACAAGATCTGTTCTCTCTAATTTGGCCCCACTCTACTTACATTTCTCACACTATTTAAAGCTTAATTCCTACCCCCTCCCACACACACTGGTACTGTACACTCCCCAAATGTCCTATACCTTAGTTAGAACAGTCTTTTCACACAATGGGACTTTATCTGTCTCTGCTCATTTAATTCACTGTTCCTGTAACTATCTTACCATGCTCTGTCTCCTCTTTGCTGACCTTCAGCCTCTGTGCTGACCTTCAGCTAACCTACAGCCTCATATTATTTTGCAAAACTTTTCATTTTATTTATCTATTCATGAGGGGGGTAGGAGAGAGAACTAGAGCTTTTCAATTTTTTTATTCTATTTATTTTATTTTTTGTTTTTATTTGTTTTACTAGATCACTGCTCAGCTTCGGTTTATGGTAGTGTGGGAGATTGAACCTGAGACTTGGAGTCTCAGGTATAAGAGTCTCTTTGCATAACCATTATGCTTTCTACCCTTACCTCATTTTTTTTTTAATTTAAAAACTTGTAAAAGTAGTTTTTTTCCTTAACTTCTTTATTGGGAAATTAATGTTTTATATTCGACAGTAAATACAATAGTTTGTACATGCATAACATTTCCCAGTTTTCCATATAACAATACAACCTCCATTAGGTCCTCTGTCATCATTTTTTGGACCTGTATTCTCCCCCACGCCCACCCCAGAGTCTTTTACTTTGGTGCAAAAACTTGTAAAAGCAATTAACTCCCGAGCTATTCTGGAAACCCTGTGAAAGTGGGCAACCATTATCTCTTCTCACAGTGCTACGCAGAGGGTAAGATGAGGCCAGCACCTGAGGAAACTGCTACAAGAAGAGGTTCTCCTTTTCTCTGCTCTTCTGAAGATTCTCTGCCTAATGGCAGAAACAAATTAGAGAAAACCCATGGACAGCAGGGCTTTCAACTCTGATTATATTTTATGAACATTTGGGGAGTTTTAGAAACTATGTCTGTTTGCCTTCTGCTTCCCCTTGCCCCACCTCTGAGGATTAGAATTTAATTGGTCTATGGAAAGACGGACCTTGATGTGTTTTCTAAATAGCTCCCTAGCTGAGTCCCACTCCTTTCAGGCCCCAGGTCTTTTGGTGTACACCCATTCCAGCACTTTTCTTTCTTGTTTCCAGGCAGGAAGTCATCTAGAACTGGCCAAAGACTCCATAGAAAAGGGTCTTTAGCTAAGTCCTTTGGCATTAGCGATAGCCTGTGTTGTTCTTTTTTTTTTTTCTTTTTTCTTTTTTTTCTTTTTTTATTTAAGAAAGGATTAGTGAACAAAAGCATAAGGTAGGAGGGGTACAACTCCACACAATTCCCAACACCCAATCCCCATAACCCACCCCTTCCCCTGATAGCTTTCCCATTCTCTATCCCTCTGGGAGCATGGACCCAGGGTCGTTGAGGGATGCAGAAGGTAGAAGGTCTGGCTTCTGTAATTGCTTCCCCAATGAACATGGGCGTTGACTGGTCAGTCCATACTCCCAGTCTGCCTCTTTCTTTCCCTAGTAGGGTGTGTCTCTGGGGAAGCTGAGCTGACAAGTAGCATACAATATGAACCAGTGGGCAGAGTGCCCCGCCTCCCCTCCAAAAAAAATTAATAAAAAGGACTATGTGATCCAGAGTTTTCTTTTGTGGAATTCGGACTAGGAACTTCTTGTTAAAGAATCCACAGGGCCAGATGGTGGCGCATCTCGTCGAGTGCACATATTATAGTGCTCAAGGACCTGGGTTCGAGCCCCTGGTCCCCACCTGCATGGGGAAAGCTTCACAAGTGGTGAAGCAGGGCTTCAGATCTCTCTCTCTCTCTCTCTCTCTCTCTCTCTCTGTCTCTCCCTCTCTATCACCCCTTCCTTCTCAATTTCTAGCTGTCTACCCAAATAAATAAATAAAGATAATAACAATAACAATAATAATAATAATAAAAGAATCCAAAGAAAAACCCAAAAGCCAAGATTAGACAAAAGTTAATAGGAAGCCAATGTGATAATAAATGGAAGCTTCAAGGTAGAAAAGAGGTAGCAGGGACGTCAACTACCTTCAGCAATCAGGTGGTATGAAAATGAGAGAGTGTTTCAAAACACAAACTGAATCCTTTTAATATATAGGCTGTGTATTTGATATGCGGACTCTCTCAAAAGCCTAGACCAAGTAGATTAGAAGCATCCAATAGCACAGCTATATACAAGTTACTGGGTACTGTACAGCAAACCATAACAAAAGGACTTTTCTAAGTTAACCCAATTACCAAATGATGTGATGATAACATTAACTATCAATTGTCTTTTTGAACCCTAAGACAGCAGGAACCTCACATCTCCACTATAGAGCCCCTACTTCCCCCAGTCCTGGAACCCTTGGATAGGGCCCACTTTCCCGTATGCCTCTCCCAATCCATACCAAATAATATTGCATCCGCCCATCACAACCTAACCAATGCAACAATTGCCACCTCAACATGCTTCACCTCAGACTGTGTCCAGAGACTTCACGTGTGGAATGACAACCCTTCAGCTTCATTACTTGGGTGAGACCTTTCCTTTTATAGTACACTCTAATTTCATCTCAGGTGGTTCACTTTCTAACAAAGTCCCATAACCTAGATATACACCAGTTTCTGTGAGAGAGAGCTTATGTTCACACGTATCCATAAACTACTGCAAAATATATACCTGAAAGCAGAAGTACACTAGAGTTTGCAGTGAGTACCTCCCTAACACTTCCTCTCCACTATTCCAAGCTTGGGATCCATGATTGCTCAACAAATTGTTTGGCTTCGTATGTTAACTCTCTTTTCAATCACCAGGTTCCAGATGCCACCAGGATGCTGGCCAGGCTTCCCTGGATTGAAGACCCCACCAATGTGTCCTGGAGCTCAGCTTCCCCAGAGACACACCCTACTAGGGAAAGAGAGAGGCAGACTGGGAGTATGGACTGACCAGTCAACACCCATGTTCAGCGGGGAAGCAATTACAGAAGCCAGACCTTCCACCTTCTGCAACCCACAACGACCCTGGGTCCATGCTCCCAGAGGGCTAGAGAATGGGAAAGCTATCAGGGGAGGGGGTGGGTTATGGAGATTGGGTGGTGGGAATTGTGTGGAGTTGTACCCCTCCTACCTTATGGTTTTGTTAATTAATCCTTTCTTAAATTAAAAAAAAATGAGAGAGGAGGGTGTTGTGTGTGTGCGTGCGTGTGTGTGTGTGTGCGTGTGCGTGTGCATGTGTGTGTGTATGTGTGTGTGTGTAAGAGAATGGGACCTGGCCACTGGCAAGTCTCACCCTAAGGCTCTGGAATTCTAAACAATGCAAAGGCACTGTGACAGCCAAATAAAATGAATCTGCAGGTGGAAATGGGTCAAGAACTGGAAGTTTACACATTCCAAAGAGCGGATGAGGAAGTCAGTCAGGGGAGGGCAGAGAAGCTGAAAGACGTGTGTAAGCATAGCTGGGGGGAGGAGAACTGCGTCACATAAACAACTCATTGAATCAAGAAGTTCTGAGTCTTGACGTTCCAGTCCTGGGGTTCTCTGTGGCGTTCTGGGTCTTGTCTTCCCCACAGCTGGCTCTGCTAGAAAGCCTGTTCTTCGTGAGGTCTGATGGTTTGGCCTTTTGTGGTTCCCACGAGGCCCAGTGGGGCTGAGATCCTTGTTTTCTTCATTCCTTTTAACTTCTTTCCCTAATATTAGATGTAACTTGAGCTGTTCCTCGGAACCAAAAGAGCCTAAGGAAACAGTCTACATTGGCCCGGGATTATACTTTTTCCCCTCTTTGAAATGATTGTTCTCCTATTTATAGTTTTTTCGGTTTCCTCCTTTGCTGCTAGCTAGGCTGTCAACTGTCACTTTTTAAATCATGGCAGGAGCTTGCTTCTATTAGCCTTTCTCTCTTTGGTATTAATCCTATTTGCAGATTAAGACATTAGGTCTAAAAGCTTAGTGGGATTAAGAAAATTTAAAAAATAGTCAATTAAAGAAGGGTGACTTCGATAGTATGTGAATTCTATCTCAATAAAACTGTTATAAAATTAAACAGCAAACATTTTAGTGTCAATTGAATTTTAATAGATAGTATTTTGAAAATGCGGTTTAACTTTTCTGTAGTTAGATAACATTTTTTGCTTACTTTTCTGCTTCTGGCTCTAGTTCAGTCAGTGAACTTCGTACTTAAGTAACTCTTGTTTCTGAGGAACCCAAAACACATGAATCCAGTACAAAAAAAGGAAACATTTATTTTAAGACATTGAACAGAAGCCAATTGAAAATATGTCTGATTAAAAATCTCTCTTTCTCTTCCTCTCTCTCTCTCTCTCTCTCTCTCTCATTTTGTCTCTCCCCCTCTCTCTGGCTGCTTGGTATCTGAAACTCCAACTGTCCTTATTTCACATCTATTCCATTTTCTTTTTGGCAGATGAGTTATCCTCCTTCTCTGTAAGGTTTTAACTTTCTTTCCCTTCACAACACCGGCTTGCGTATAGCTTTGGGCTGCCTGGTTGCTGATTTTGGCAGCAACTCACGGTGACCTTGCATCCAATTCAGTCTGAGACTATGATTGACCCAATTTGAGTCAAATGTCTGCTCTGGTCGAATTAACTTGTCAGAGGCCTATACTTCTTAAGGAATAGACTGTAAATCTGCAGGTAGCAGGATCACTGAGGAGATTTTGCAGGTAGGAAATGACTGACCATCCAACTACAGTTGTATATCTCTGAGCTCTGAATGTTATTTTTTACACGTTTGCTTTTCCTCCTTGTTACTCTACATTTGGCACTCAGAGTCCTGTTAACAGTAAATCAAATGCTTGTTGGTGACTCTACCTATTATCATGTGGAGTTATATTGTCTATCCAGTAGTCAAACAAAAAATGTAAAAGACAGTTCTTCCCTTCAATTCTTTCCTGTCATTTCCCTACACTTTTTAATTAAATTATCTTTGTAATTCTTAAGTTGACATTAAATTAAGTATAATGCAGATTCAATTTTAGTAATAATAGCTAAGAGTTTCTCCTTCTACTTCTCCCTCCCCCCTTTCTTCCTCTCCTCCTCCTCCTCTTCTTCTTCCTCTTCGTATTTCAGTGGAAAACTACATTAAACTTCTCACTGCATTTAATAGGAATATTTTTCTGACTAAATAAGTCATGAATGGGGGCCGGGTGGTGGCACACCTGGTGGAGTGCACATGTTACAATGTGCAAGGTACACATCTGGAAGGGGAAAGCTTTGTAAGTGGTGAAGCAGTCCTGCAGGTGTCTCTCTGTCTCTCCTCTTTCTCCTTCCCTCTCAATTTCTGACTGTCTCTATCCAATAAATAAGTAAAGATAATAACAATTTTTTTTTAAAAGTCATGAATGTAGGTGACTTGGAAATTTGCCTAAAATTACTCCTTTTTTCTTTCCTTTTAAAAATTACTTTCTCTACACAAAAGTATAAAATAATTACAAATCAATCACAGATGGAAGAGTTTATTATTAGTTTGTCAAAAGATGCCAAATGTTAGAGGGAAAATTTCTCCTAGGCTAAGTCAAGAACAGTTATATTTTTAAAACAATAAAATGCTGATTAAATGTTTCTCCATTTTTAGTCTGGCCTCTAACAGTATTAAATAGCTTTCAAAACATGGTCTCAAATATGATGAAACTTAATTCTCAAAATACTATTCTGAGATCAGTAGTATCATTGTGTAGCTGGGAAACAGATTCAGAGAAGTGACATTTATCCAAAGATGTAGAATTATGCATACCAGGTGAAAAGCTAGAGCCACTTTTCTCTAAATCTTACGGAATTTGCAGAGTTCTTTGCCTTACCTTTACTTTCTCCTTAGTCTATTTATTTATTTATTTATTTATTTATTGTTTTTTGGAGGGGGAAGGTTGGAGATAGGGAAGGAGATTGTCAATTGAATGCTGTATCTAAATGTTTCAAAA
Organism: Erinaceus europaeus; assembly: GCF_950295315.1. NCBI lineage: Eukaryota > Metazoa > Chordata > Mammalia > Eulipotyphla > Erinaceidae > Erinaceus > Erinaceus europaeus. The sequence continues at coordinate 20,626,774 of NC_080169.1, forward strand.
TCTATGAATTTTCAATGTAATCCGTATTTATTATTCTAAGCCAAGATCTATGTGTTAGAGCATAGCAAAACTACTGCTAATTTGTGCTAAATTATGATGGATAAATTGAAGGCTACAACAGCGTAAGGCTGTGCTCGAGTCTGTCCTTCACAGTTGAGATCACACATAGTACTTTATTTTTTATTTTTATTTTTATTTTTTTGCCTCCAGGGTTATTGCCAGGGTTTGGTGCCAGTGCCATGAATCCACTGTTCCTGGAGACCATTTTTCCCCTTTTGTTGCCCTTGTTGTCTTATCATTGTTGTGGTTATTATTGTTGTTGTTGCTGTCATTGGATAGGACAGAGAGAAATCGAGAGAGGAGGGGAGACAGAGGGTGGGGAGAGAAAGATAGACACCTGCAGACCTGCTTCACCTGTGAAGCGATTCCTCTGCAGGTGGGGAGCCAGGGGCTTGAACCAGGATCCCTACGTGGATCCTTGCGCTTCACGCCACTTGTGCTTAAACTGCTGCACTACTGCCTGAATCCCCACACATAGTACTTCAATTCCCTGTATTCCTTTCCACGTCTTTCTAATTTTGTTGGGGATATATATAAAATTAGATATATCTAATTTTTGAGGTTGAAATAAAATGTAAGTCTCTAATGAAACCAGTACTGGGTGGAATACTTTTCTTTGTTATCTAAAAAGAGCAAATTAGTCCTCTACGTTAGGCTATGATTGCATGATTGTGAGAGGTGAGACTGTAGGCCTGCTTAAAAAAAAAAAGGAGTGCATTTGCTATTTATATGCTAATAGACACAACCAACTACCCAAATGTCTGATCATTAAAATAGACAAATTAGGCTTCTAGTTTAGAAACTCCTCCTCAGCAGTTCCAGTTACTTTAAGTAAAGGAGAGAAATATAACAATTTAGCTTTTTAAGGTGCTTGGTAATTCTAATTCTTTACTTGCATTTAGATTTGCTTTTTTTCTCTACTCAGTCTAAGATAAAATTTTTCTGTGCTTGCTACTATGCAAAGGAAAGACATTAGGTTAATATTTAGCTCCTCTGTGTACACCATTTACAATATTTGAGTATATTTGGTGCTTATAGCAGCTGAGGAATTTCAAGAGTGCAGATGGTCTAGAGAATCTGAACAAGAAATAACTCACATGTAGTAAAATGTTAAAAAGAAAGCACTACAATGTGTATTATTATTATTATTTGCCTCCAGGGTGATTGCTGGGGCTCAGTGCCTGCACCATGAATCCACTGCTCCTGGAGGCCATCCCCCCTGTTTTGTTGCCCTTGTTGTTGTAGTCTTGTTGTGGTTATTATTGTTGTTATTGTTGTTCGTTGTAGGACAGGACAGAGAGAAATGGAGAGAGGAGGGGAAGACAGAGAGGGGGAGAGAAAGATAGACGCCTGCACACTTGCTTCACCACCTGTGAAGCGACTCCCTGCAAATGGGGAGCCTGGGGCTTGAACCGGGATCCTTCCACAGGTCCTTGCGCTTTGTGCCACCTGCGCTTAACCTACTGCGCTGCCGCCCGACCCCCCAATGTGTATTATTTTTATTCTTTTTTTTTTTTGTCATTGGAGCTTTAGACTGCATGATTCCACTGCTCCCAGAGAACTCTTCTCCTTCTTATTCCTTCCCCTCCTCTCCATCCTCCTCCTTTTGTTTTCTCTTTTAGCTTCAGAGAGAAAGAGACATCACAGCACCATTCATTCCACCATTCAGAGAATTCCCTTGGTGTTGTACGTGGTGCTCCTGTTTGGTGCTAGGACCCAATCCTGAGTCTTCATGAATGGAAAAGTGTGTGCTCTACCTAGTTAGCTATCTCTTATTAGTCCCTACTATTATTGTTAGTATTATCATTGCAAACTCATTTGTTTTACTTACTCTTTTTTCTGCTTAGACTTAATTTTTTTGCCATTTTTAATTGTGATACCACACCACCAAAGTTGTGTCTGTATCCAAAGATAACCACCATAGTTCTCACAAGTCTTAGAAATAGTTTACTTTCTCCCGTTTTCATTTGTTTGTTTGCTTTAAGTTAGTGTGTCAGCTCTCTAGATTCCACATGAGTGAAACTATTTAATCACTTTGTGAAGCATAATTCCATTCATTTAGTCCAGAAAGACACAATGATATCTTTTCAAATGTAGTATTCCATTGACTATGTATCCACAGCTTCTTTATTTAGTCATCTGTTGATGAGCATTTAGGTTGACTCTGTATTTTGATTATTGTGAATAGTATGGCTATGAACATAGTGGTTCATATATCCATTTGAATTAGTGTTTTCACATCATTTGGATATGGTACTTATGGTATATCCTCGATTATAAAGTATTTCCACATTTTTTAAAGAATTTATTTATTTATTCATGAGAAAGACAGGAGAGAGAGAGAGAGAGAGAGAGAGAGAGAGAGAGAGAAGAACCAGCCATCACTCTGGTACGTGTGCTGCCGGGGATTGAACTCAGGACCTCATGGTTGAGAATCCAGTGCTTTATCCACTGCGCCACCTCCCGGGCCACTCAATTTCCACATTTTTAGAAAGGATTCTCGCCATACCATTTTGCACAAATGTGCCAGTTTGCATTTCCACCTACGGTGGACCAGAGTTCCTTTTCCTCTGCATCCTTGCCAGTGCCTATTGTTTATTTATTTATTTATTTTTGATGTAGGTCGTTCTTACTATTATATTGTTATATTAACTTTTGCTGTGTTAATTATTAATATTATGAGATAGTATTGTGGTATTATTTTATATTTAGAAGGTGCTATTGTTTCACCAAGCTGAGATCTTGTGATATCATCACTCCAGAATGCTTTCTCATTCATATAGATAGACAGAGAGATAGAAAGAGACATAGAGGAAGAGACACCACAGCACTGGAACTCCTCTAGTGTCATGGCGCCTTCTATATGGTGCCAGGGCTTGAACCTGGGCTATGGATATAACAAGGCAAATATTACACACCATATCTGGTGAACTCTCTGGCCCAGGTGAATATTTGTGTTTATTTATTTTTAGGTTTATTTGTGTTTACTTATATTTATATTTGTGTTCATTTTCTCTGGTCTGGGCTGACTTTTTTTCGAATAGAAAGTGCCTACACAAAGGGAAAGGGGAAGGAAGAAGGAGAGTGAGACCAAAACACTTTAATGTATTGGAGGTCAGGCTTGAACCTGGGTTGAGCATATGTCAAAGTAGACATTTATCTAATCTTAAAAGACAGCTATTTCAATCAAGTTTTGAATGACAACTTAGTGCATTTTTAAAATATCTTCATCATACTAAATGTCTTGAATCTGGGAAGTCCTGAATGACTCTGGAGGTTACCTTCTGTCAATGGACTTCATTACACACCTGAAAAATGACCAACAGGTAGATGAAGAGATGCTCAACATCAAGGTGCTCAACAAAGATGCTCATCATCAGGAAAATGAAATCAAAACCACAGTGGGGTATCACTTCATGTCTACTAGGACACCTATTGTTAAAAGAACAAGAGGACGCATAAATCTCACAAGGTTGGCAGCCATTTAAGCCTTCCCTCCTCCACAGAAAGTCCTACATCTTCCCACCCGAGCATGACATTCCTCTAAAACATTTAAGCCTGCTCCATTTTTCTTTACTGTGTCCATTTAGATATAAAGAGATAGGAGGAGATGTTGCTGAGGACTTATTCTGATGCAGTCTCCGCCCCCAGGTTTTTCTATGCTCCACTAAATCCTAGAGTGGCCCCTTTCAACCAATCCTGGCTCCACCCCCAGGTTTTTCTATGCCCCGCTAAATCCTAGAATGCCCCCTTTCAACCAATCCTGGCCCTACACGTCACCCCTGGTTGTCGCCCAATAAAAAGCCCCCTCACCCCTCCCCTCTCTCTCTCTGGGCTCTCGGCTCTCCCTCTCTGAGGTCTCGCTCCCTGCTCTCCCCCCGTGGTCGGCCATTGCTGGCTGGCTCCACGTGGTCTGAACCAAACCTCCCCCCCCATCCTATAATAAAGATCTGTGTACCCCTTTGCTCTGGACGTCCGCTCTCTTCTCCGCGGTGCAGCCCGACACCAGACCGCCTCAACAACAAATCCATATTCCCAACCTGTCTCTCTCTTTCGCTAGTGGGGTGGGGCTCTGGGGAAGTGGGGCTCCAGGACACATTGGTGGGGTTGTTTGCCCAGGGAATTCAGGTTGGCATCATCTTAGCATCTGGAACCTGGTGGCTGAAAAAGAGTTAACATATAAAGCCAAACAAATTGTTGACTAATCATGAACCTAAAGGCTGGAATAGTTCAGATGAAGAGTTGGGGGGTCTCCGTTTTATAGTTAGTAGGCCTATTTTAGTTATATTCCAAAGGGCCCATGACTATAATAGTATTTTATTATTTTTTTCTGAGCCTGAAATCTGATATGCAGGTGGATCCAAGTTGTTGTCTGAGGGGGATGATGTCATGGCTGGAATAAGGGCTCAAAAGTTGGACTAGGGAAGAGAGTAGCTCCCAAATATGGGAAAGGTGTACAAATATTGTTGACTGTAAACCCTATTGATTTGATGTGATCTGGGGTCTATAATCAGCTTAGGAGCCTACGTGACCTCTGCATCCCTGTAGATCTGAGTTCACATTCTGTGGTCATGAGTAGGAATGTTCCAAGCTGCCCCAATTTCAGGACCCATCTTCCTCAGTTGTAACATAGAGTATATTGTCCATCCTCCCTTCAGAGGATGGAACATTCTCTACCATTGTTGATCCATGTTGAGGGCAAGGTCCTATAGGGGCCCACAAAGGGGTCAATTGTGTTGTTCCTTATATAAATACTCAGTAACAATGGAGAGAGAGATATGTTCGAGGTCTAGGCCCATCATGTCTGTTTGGGAATCTCAGGACTCTCTGACTAGGGCCCCAGCTGATGGGGTGGCCTGATAGTGACTAAAGAGTCATTGTTAAAGTATGCCGGTCTCTTGTCCTTATTCAGCTTTTGCAGTCCTTACTTTGAAAAGGTTAGCTTTGGAGTGACAGAGGGAAGTGTGATAGGAAGTAGGTGAGGAGGGTATCTAAGTCTAAGTAGACACTTTTTCTTTAGGAACTTTATAGGGGAACATTTCTTTATGTTGGTAAGAGTGTAAATTGATGCTACCACAGTGGAAAACAGCATGGAGATTCCTTAAAAATTAAAAATAAAGCTGCCATATAATTTCAGCAGTCACACTTCTGAGCTTATGTGCAAAGGAAGTGAAACAGGATCTCAAAGAGATATCTGTACTCCCATGTTCATTGAAAATTTATTTATAGAAACCCAGGCATGGAAACAATCTAAATGTCTGTTAATGGGTGAATGGACAAAGAAGATGTGAAACACACATATGTACACACACATACACACACACACACACACACACATGATTATCGTTCAGCCATGAGAAAGAAGATTTTGCCATATGTAGCAACAAGAGTGAACTCTGAGAGCAAAAAACTAAGCAACACAAGTCAGACAGAAAACGACAAGTTTCATCAGGCCATGTTCAATTCAAGGATATAAGTTTATTGATGAGCAGAATTTTATTTATTTATTTATTTATTTATTTATTTATGAGAGAACATTAATCTGCTACATGTAATGCTGGGGTCAAGATCAAGACCTCATGACCAAAAAGTTCAGTGCCTTACCCATTGCACCATCTCTTGGGCAGCAAAGAGCAGAAAATTCATATGATATTAAATTATTTCCTCACAGGTTGCTTATTGGTCACACGGGGTGGGGGGGCAGATAGTGACTGTACAATGGAGAAGTCAGAGAATACAATCAGACAATACAGTGACTGAGATGAATATAACTGACAAGGAGCAGGCAGCTATCATATGGCTTCCAGATGTGATTCTAAGAAGGTCAAGACATCACTTATATGGTATTCCAGCTGGAAATAAATAACCTGAATCTAATCATGAGAAAACAGACAAACAAAAAGAGTTTATAAAAGAAATGACCAGTACTTTTTAAAAAAGTTAATGTCATAAAAGATAAATGCTGATGAATTCTTTCAGGTTAAGGAGACTCAACCAATATAACAACCAAATGTCATAAGTGATCCTGTTCTGGAGAAAAGAAAAAGACTATAAAAGGCATTACTGGGGTTGGGGAGCTAGCTTAACATGTTAAACTAAAGATTTAAATGTCTGAGGACCCAAAATTAATCAGTCCCTGGCACCACTATATTCCAGAACTGAGCTGTGCTCAGCTGTTTCTCATTTGTAAAAATAAATAAGTGACAATTAAATCATTTTTAAAACTATCATTGGAATGTCTGACTAAATTAGAAGAGATATTTCAGAGAGAGAGAGACGGACAGAGAAAGAGAGATAAATGGAGAAAGTGTAAAAGGGAACTGAATACCAAGTGTTGGATTTATTGTCTTCTCTCTCTTTCTAGAGTCTCTCTCTTATTTTTTTTTTTTTTTTTGCCTCCAGGATTATCACTGGGGCTTGGTGCCAGCACTACAAATCCACTGCTCCTGGAGGCTATTTTTTCCCCCCATTTTGTTGCCCTTGTTGTGGTTGTTATTGTTATTGTTGTTATAGCTATTGTTGTTGAATAGGACAGAGAGAAATCGAGAGAGGAGGGGAAGACTGAGAGGAGAAGAGGAAGATAGACACCTACAGACCTGATTCACCGCTTGCAAACCTAACCCCCTGCAAGTGGGGAGCTGGGGGCTTGAACCGGGATCCTTACACCCGTCCTTGCGCTTTGTGCCATGTACTCTTAACTAGCTGAGCTACCGCCTAGCCTCCCGAGTCACTCTCTTAATTAGACTCTTAGTAATTCTCCTTCTCAGTTTATTTATTGAAACTTTTAAACGATACCAGAAAGCTGTTGTCTTCCATTTCCAGTCTTTGCTTCATGTTGGCATTAGAGTGACTTATGAAATACAAGTGCAATTATTCCACATTCCCTGTCTCAAGTCATTTGGGCTGCTATAACAAACATACCATAATAAGTCCACATTGGGCTTAGATAGCTTATAAATAACAGATCTTTACTTTTTAAAGTTATAAAGGTTGAAAAGTCCAAGATCACAGCACTGGCAGATTTTGTGTGTGTTTTGTGTGCTGGCAGACTTCTGTCTGGTGAGAACCCACTTCATTGGCAGCTGTCTTTTCAATATAGCCTCACATGGTGGGAGAAGCATCTCTTTCATAAAGATACTAACCCCATTCATTAGGACTCTTTATCACCTCTCAAAAGCCTCCACCTCAGGACATCACCACCTTGGATATTAGGATGCCAATCAATGAATTCAGAGGACATACAAATTCAATCTATAGCATTCCTAGTCACAAAGCATTTGTGGCTTGCTGTTGCCTATTCTTAGTCTGCCATATAAAGCCCCTCTCTATGTGGATACTTCTTTTTGTGGACATGTGGGTCATTTTTCTCCTGCAGCCATACCTCAGATTATTTCCATTTGAGTGGTCCCTCTACCTCAGTAGTCAAGACATGATACCAAGGTTGTCATAATGAGGATAAGGATGGAATGAAAGAAACTAGCGAGAGAATTATTTTAAAGCTTTTACCCAGTTTGAAATATAGACTAGACAATCATGTGACATGACCCCATTAACATTTTTATAGGAATTAAATTTTCAGAGAAATAAGTGTCTACTGTTTGTGCCAGCTCAAAAGAAAAGGACAAATGAAGATGGGTTTGTTGGCTGATTTCCACCCTAGAATTTTCTGTGAGGTGATTAGATACAGCTCTCAGGATCTCATTACTTGAGAGTCAGAATCATACTATCAACAACCTCTTTTCTCTGTCACAGCTAGTGCTGAGAACCATATGACATAAACCTCCCTGGACTCTCAAAGTTTAGAAACCTTGTCGAATGGAAAATAAACTGCTGTTGTTGAATCAAGGGATGCATGGGATTCCCAGAAGAATTTTCCTTTGTATTTTATAGTTATGTGGTGAAAACTCCTGATTTTCTTGCCTATGTGGCTTTTATCCCATTTCCTAACTGCTTACTCCCTATAATTTTTGCAAAAACGTTATTCTGCCAATCTGTTCAATAAAGAGTGCTTACCTCCCTTATTCTCTGGAATAAGAAATTTTGACAAGAATTGCATTTAATGAAGAGTTGATATAATCCATCTCTTTTGAACTTATCAAACAAGGTCTCAGAAAACAAACATTTTTCTAAAATTTAAGACAGGAGATTCAGTTGTTACACATTAATATACATTTCAAAGGCCCACATCTATAGCCAAAGTGATATTCTCTTAAATATTAAGGTTAATTGGGTCCAGGAGATTGTTTAGCAGCTAAGAAACACAATGCCTGTAGGAGCTTGTAGGTTTGATCCTGGTCCTATATTAAAACAAACAAACAAAACCAAAGCTATAGTAATCTAATGGCTGATGATAGTGGAGGAGTATAATTGTCAACTGTGTCCATGAAGATCATTCATTGTACCCCATGTAGTCTATCAAATGGAACCTTACTTTGTGACCAGGAACTGTAGTCATTTACATATAGGAAGAATGGTCTGTAAAGTTCTTAGTAGTTTGTATGTTAGGGAATACTGCTATGTCATTTTATATATAATCTGTGTTTTCACCATGCCCTCCCTTTTTCTGTTTTGCTCTGCAATTTATGAAAGTCATTTACTTTACATTCTTGCAGTAAGTGAAATACATTATTTGTGACAGCCGTAATTTCCATGTTATAGACTGACTTAGTATAAATAATTATATTTAGGATATAATTATCTCCTAGATTTACATCTAGATTCCAGGAAATTGATGAAGAAAATATGAACTATCTTCTTATCTTCTGAGAGAACAATATTGACACATAAGTGCCTATATAAGTTTCCAAAGAATTGCCACAAATTGTAGCTATATAATGCTCCCAGATGTAATGACTCAGTGATGATTGCTTTGATGAGCAAATTGTTATCTGCTGTACTCATCTTATAGACTGATAAAATAATTTACAGGAAAAAGTATTATTCTAACATTAGGTACAATTATTATAAATAACTACTTCTTAAGTTGTAGATATGACCAAAGAACTATAAATCTTGAGGAACTGCTCAATATTATTTTATGATAGTAAGAAGACATATATTCTGTTCACAAACTAGGAAAACATTTCAAAGCTGGGTCTCATTATTTATTGTCAAAATGAAGTCACCCAAGCTCGGAATCTTGTGTTGAGGTTCACCTTTAAGGGCCTAAGCTTTAACTGCATGAATCATTCCACTCCCCTTTATCTTATTTAAACTTTTTTTGGGAAATTTTAAGCTTTAATAAAGAAATGGGAAAACACAACAGCCAAAAGGCATGTGAGAAAGAGAGAGAGAGTGAGAGAGAGAGATGCTTACATGTCCGTAGAGCAGTCAGTCAAGTCAAAACCTATCTTATTTAAACTTTATAGGTAGCATCTTTTGCAAAGTCTTTGTTTTATCCACTCTTAAAAATAACAGTTAAAATTATGGAAAAGACTAATATCTGGGATATGTGGAGGAGTTAGATGAGGGTAAAGAGCACAAAGAGGAGATGGCAGAACCCCAGACTCATTCCTAGAGGGAGGAGGGTGTGTGTGGGAGATCTTGGTTCAGTATCATTGAGTAGGTTGTTTAAGGCAGGTCTCTACCAATCTGTCATAGATGCCCTATGAGGTAGATACCATTACTATCATCCCTGTTTTTTAAATTAGGGAGCTGAGAAGTTAAATAACATTTCCAAGTTTATATAGCTAATAGTTGCTAAAGCCAATATATGAATTCAGTCTGTCTCCAGGCACTGAGCTCTAAATCTTAACACGTCTGACAAGTAGTTAATAGCAAGGGCCTATGGAAAAGAGTAATAGCTGAGATGTGTGGAGGAATTAGATGAGGGGAAAAAGCACAAAGAGGAGATGGCAGAACCCCAGAATCCAATTTTTCCTACTACTGAAGAAAGACCTGGATTGAATGTATTTAGTCAAAATGATATATTTAAGGAGCCTGGGAAAATAGACTCATTCTTTCTTTCACAGATAAAGAAGATGTAGTACCAGAGACTCATTAGATGGGTTACTTAAGGTTACACAGTTCATAATTTATTTAACATTCATCTCTAGAAGCCAAGGAAATAAACATAGCAGGTTATTTTGCTTATCTATAAGAAAGTTACGTTTTAGGACTAAGGAAGTGGTATAGTGATACAGTGCATGCATGAAGCCCTGTTTGATCCCTGCTTACAAAAGCAATAAAGAGGTGGCTGGGAGATGGCTCACTCAGTAGAGTGCATACTTTACCATGTGCTAGGACCCAGGTTTGAGCCTCCAGTCATCACGTGGGAATATCTGCATGGGGGAGGGGCAGCTTCATGATGGAGCAGGGTTGTAGTGTTTCACCCCCCCCCCCCATCTTTCTTAACCTTTAAGAGAAAAAAGAAGAATATTCTGGGAATTGTGGAACTGTGTAGGTGTGGAGCCCCAGCCATAACCCTGGTGGCAAAAAACAAACCAAAAATCAAGAAAGACACAAACAAACAAGGCATGATCAAGGGCAAGTTCTGACCTCCCTCTCTCTCTCATTAAATACAAGTTGCATTTTAGGGGTTGAGTGGTGGCACACCTGGTTGAGCACACACATTTCCAAGCTCCTGGTCCTCACCCACAGGGGAGAAACTTCACGAGTGGTGAAGCAGTGCTACAGGTGCCTCTTTTTCCCTCTCACTTTTTTTTTTCTGTTTTAAAATATTTTATTTATTTAGTGAAAATGAATAATAGATAGATAGATAGACAGACAGACAGACAGACAGACAGACAGACAGACAGATAAATAGAAGGCCACTGCTCAGTTCTGGCTTATGGTAGTGCTGGGAATTGAACCTTGGAGCTCAGAATCTCAGAGCTCAGGACTTCAGGCATAAAAGTCTTGCATAATCAGTATGCTCTCTCCCCAGTTCTCTTTTATTCTTTACTTCCCTTTACCCTCTCTATTCCTCTCTGTCCCATCAAATTAAAAAAAATGCTACTGGAAGTGGTGGCTTTGTAGTTTAAGCTCTGAGCCCCAGTAATAACCTGGTGGGAAAAAAGTTGCATTTTCGTCATAAAATCATTTAGGAAAAAACAAAATTATAAAAGAGCAAACTATTATAAAAGAGATAGGAAGAAAGTGTATAAGAAGTCAGTCTTTCCTTGTACGAGTCCTTGAAGGCTGTGGCATTTGAACTGAATCTTAAAAGATGAATAAGAGTTTGCTAGATAAAGAATGGAGAGAATATGACACCATGTTGTCCATCCAATTACAAATTAAAATCTCTAGGTTTTGACTGTGTCCAGTTGCCATGCCCTATCTATACTGGTAGGGAAATAAATTATTGATTTGGGGAAGCATTCTCACAGGGATGTTCCATATCACTGGTAAACACACATCAAGAAAGAATTCACTGTTATTGGAAGCAATAACAATTTTAATTGCCTTCTACTCTTATAGAACAAGGATTTCATACCTATTACTATTGACTTTGTCATTACTTCCAGCTGTAACTAAATTACATATTGAAGATATTTTAATGAATCTATTGTTTTCTGTTTCAAAACCACAGAGATAATTTATTGTACAACTATCTCAAATTGCTATTATGGTTTTGAGAAAAGAAAGTCAATAAAAGAAAAATTCCTTCATTGCCATGTTTTTTTTGTTTTTTTTTTTGCCACCAAGGTTATTACTAGGGCTAGTGCCTATAGGATCCACCACTCCTGATGGTTATTTCTTTTTTATCTTATTAGGCAGAAGGTGAGAGACAGAGATAGAAAGGTAGAGAGAGAAAGCAGGATACTGTAGCATTTTCCCACTATTCATGATGCTCCCCACCCCATCCCTGTAGACACTCTTATGTGGTGGGCTGGGGCTCAAACTTGGGACCTTGTGCACAATAATGTGTGTGTGCTACCAATACCCATCACCATTCTTTTTAGCCTCATATATGATTGGTGAGAGTAGTCACTACTTTCAATTTCAGTTTCTGTTTGGTAAAGCATTCAGTTAAAGCTCCTTTCTAATAATAATATATTGTATTTTATGCTAGACTTTTAATTCCCTTAAGAGATAACACTAACTGGACCTTCCAGAAGTTAGTTGCCTTGGTCTTGAATAGCTGCAAAAGTTCACAGACTTTGTTATTATTATTAATTTTTTATGAAATGACATTTTCCCCAAGCTGTTATTGCTTAGACTAAAACAGTAACTAAGCTGATTAGCTATGCACTGAACATATGTTTCAAAATCTCCTGGTCAAGAAAGGGTGAATTATGAATCAAATCCATTCTGAGTCTTCAGGGTCAGGAGATAGTCTTTTTCTAATCAAATATAGATGCCAGTGGGCTTAGTAGTACTTTTGGTTAGAAAAATACAGAGTTGATCTTCAGAAACCTAGAAAAACTCAGAATACCAATTCCAGAAAATGGGACTTTTAGGAGAGGGATTATTGAGGCAGGTGGTGGTGCACCTGGTTGAGCACACGCTACAATGCACAAAGACCCAGGGTCGAACCTCTGGTCCCCACCTACAGGAGGAAAACTTCATGGGTGGTGAAGCAGTGCTAAGAAAAACAGATTGTAGTCTTTCAAATGACTTTTCATCCATATCACAGAGATCTCTGGGTTACATTTCCATGAAAAAAAATCAAACTCAAGTTCACAAGTGAAGGCTTCAGCATTATTTCCTCCTCCCCATCTCACTCTAGGATTTACTGTGTTTTAGTTGAGCCTGAACTTACTCCTATAACTTTGGCAACACAGATAAATGGAAGGCATGAAGTTGTCTTGATTATTGACTAGTAATAAGGCCAAAGTCAAGGAATAGCATTCTGCAGGCCTGATCGCTTCTGGCAGCTGTTATCTTTCCACTTGCAATTCATTTACTTTTTAACTTCCATTTATTAGACAGGAATTGGTGGGTAAGTTGTTTTGTCCCATGGGAATCACATGCGACTCAGAAGATGTGGCAGAACTGGAAATAGGAGTATTTCTGACCCCAATTTTGACCAGATTGTGAAGGGGGTATCCAGCAGACTCTAGATTCTTCCATAATCTTTATACTTAATTTTTATTTATTTATTTGTTCTCTTTTGTTGCCCTTGTTGTTTTATTGTTGTAGTTATTATTGTTGTTATTGATGTCGTCATTGTTGGATAGGACAGAGAGAAATGGAGAGAGGAGGGGAAGATAGAGAGGGGGAGAGGAAGAGAGACACCTGCAGACCTGCTTCACCACCTGTGAAGTGATTCCCCTACAGATGGGGAGCCGGGGGCTCCAACCGGGATCCTTACACCAGTCCTTGAGCCTCGCGCCATGTGCACTAACCCGCTGTGCTACCACCTGACTCCCTGATCTTTATACTTTATTACTATCCATTTCTTCTTCTTCTTTTCTTTAAAATTGCTCCAGTGAAGAGATACAGTGAATAATTTTTTTTCAAAATGCAAATGACTGACAAGTAGGACTTAATGTGTACCTCTTCTGATGCTATTTCAGTTTTGTCATAGTACAAAATCCACTTGATGGTACTGAAGAATGCAGAATTGATAAGGGAATTCTAAAGCTTTAGTAGGAGCTAGAGGCTGTTAGAGACAGGTAGAGAAAAGATGGGAGAGGAGAAATCTTCCATTGTTCCTGACTCTCACTCAGGAATGATCTTGAAAAACTATTCATATTTGAAATAAAATGAAATTGCTTTTCCTTTTTGATAGTGGAGGTTGTAGAAAGTAGGAAAGGTAACCTGGAAACTAGGCCTTAGCCTTCAAAGCCCATTGAAGTAAGTAAATATTTCAAATGGTAACTGGGGCATAAACATCATTGTGAATTAGTATAGAAGGAAATTCATTCTGTGGTTGCTCCAGTTGACACTCTTGAGATTGTATATTGTGACTCAGACTGTTCTTGAAGCAGGGACATGTCCATTCATAGATGTTTCTTTTTTTCTCATTGCTCATCTTCCCTTCCTAAGAGCCTCTTTGTTGCTGATTGATAAATTATGTTTCAATGTTGTTTGTCTTTTGGTGGTTGTGCTTACATTTTTTAATGGAACAGTAATATACAGGGTGTTGACTATGATTGATCAATAGTCTACGAATTATAGAACGACAAACATCTGGAAGTTAATTCCACAGATTTGACCCAGAAGCAGATAAATTGGAGCACAGAAACTTTTTTTTTTTTGCTATGATTATGTTGTATAAATCTAGGCAAAGTGCAAGTGGGATGAGATACTCTGGGAGTGGATGCATGTGAAACTTAATTTGTTTTTTATGGAGTCTAGCACTTGCACAATTCCACTTCTTTAAGTGGGCTTCTCTGCTCCCATTCAATTTGAATTAGAAATAGAAAGGAAGAGAAACAGAGATGAAGAGAGAACACAGCATTGCTCCACCATTCATGGAGCCTCCCCTTGGTGCTATGTGTGGTGTTCCAATATGGTTCTGGGGGCTTCAACCTACGTCTTCATAAAGAGTTGTGCTGTGAGATAGTAAAGTGAGCTATCTCCCTACCCAGTGAGGCTGAATTTGTTCAGAGAACTTGGGTAGATCTTCTTGGAAGGAGAAAAGGAACAGTGGGTGGTAAAATATTGGAATTGTTTGAAGTGCCAGACTTTCTTCTTCCAAGACAAGGGAATAAAGGTGTGTACAGAACTAAATAATAGGATTGTGAGAAGGAGCTTCACCTCAGTAAGGCATGGTGTGGACTTCCCATGAAGAATTGTGTGGGATTGTGGTCCAGGAGGTGGCACAGTGGATAAAGCACTGACTCTCAAGCATGAAGACCTGAGTTCAATCCCTGGCAGCATGTGTACCAGAGTGATTGATGTCTGGTTCTTCCTCTCTTTCTCATGAATAAATAAAAAATGCAAAAAAAAAAAAAAAAAAGAGTTGTGTGGGACTTTGCGTGTCAAAGATAGAATGCCAGAGGCGAAAGGTGTAGAGGCGTGATCACACTATCTATGGAACTTACTTTTTAGCAATGAAAAGACAGTCATATATTTACCTTTCAAAATGGTGGAAGAACAACAAATGTTAAGCTATGGGTAATATAAAAAGACAGACTCAAAATGATTATATTAGAATGTAATATTTGGGGCAGCTTAGGTTCTTTTTGAAAAATTATTTATTTATTTATTTATCTTTATTGGGGGGGTTAATGGTTTACAGTCAACAGTAAAATGTCATAGTTTGTACATGTGTAACATTTCTCAATTTTCCACACAACAATTCAACACCCTCTAGGTCATCTTCTGCCATCATGTTCCAGGACCTGAACACTATTAAATTTTTTTATTGTCTTTATTTATTGGTTAGAGGTAGCCATAAAGTAAGAAGAAGGGGGAAGTAGAGAGTGGGAGAGACAGACACCTACAACACTGTTGCTTCACTACTTATGAAGCTTTCCCCCTGAAGGTGGGGAGCAAGGGCTTGAACTTAGGTCTTTGTGCACTGTTAACATGTGCACTCAAGCAGGAGCACCACCACTAGGCCCCAGCAGCTTAGGTTCTTAATTTTAGTGGATGATATTCTAATTCACTAAGATAGAAGGTAGGAATTTAGTGGCAATGGTGACAACTGAAAGGTTGTTCCAGCATTGTATCTCAGAAGATGAGCAGGTCACACATGATGTGTTCACTAGGCAGCAACATTGATATTAGTGGAGTAGGGAAGGTGACTAGGCATGAATTATTGGGGATGTACTGGAATTTATATAAACCGTGCTGTGAAATGGAACTCATTTTCCAGGATTGTATGTCTGGAGCATCACTTTAAGGCAGGGGTCAACTTGAACAGAAGTTGACAAAATTGGAAAATCTTTGTAATACTTTTTTTTTAAGACCATATAATCCCTAGTCTGTTGATCAAATGAAAAGAAACAAATGAAAAATTGCTAATCTTTTTGCTACCAAATAAGAATAACAAAGTCCTATCTTACCCCTAAGAATAATGTATAAAATGTTTTGCTGAAATTTGCTGCTTAGGAAAGTTTTCTGTAAATTCAAAAGCTATTGTGTTACTAAACCACACTACTTCCTTTTGTTGGTTTGTAAATTAGGCAAGCAAGACAAATGCAGAACTACCATAGCTCTGTAAGAAGTACCTAGGACTTAAATGAATTATTTTGAGAGAACTGTCTGAATGGAGGTTTCGTGGAGATTTGGAAAGTCAGTAAGTGAACTGGAGTAAGTTTGGGCTGTCAATCCCTTGTGTAAATCTTAGTAGTTTTCTTTTTAATTTATTTTTATTTTATTTATTTTAAAAAGGAGACATTAACAAAACCATAGGATAAGAGGGCTACAACTCTACACAATACCCTCCACCAGATCTCCGTATCCCATCCCTTCCCTTGATAGTTTTCCTATTCTTTATCCCTCTGAGAGTATGGACCCAAGGTCATTGTGGGATGCAGAAGATAGAAGGTCTGGCTTCTGTAATTGCTTCCCTGCAGAACGTGGACATTGACTGGTTGATCCATACTCCCAGCCTGTCTCTCTCTTTCTTATACAGTCCTTCATTTCATCCTCTTAAGAAGTCTCCAAAGGCAAACACCAGTGTTTGCATCTAACTGATGTGGACATTAAGCTTCCATGAAGTTGTTACTTCACCAATAATTCACAACTGATGTGTGACAACACTGGGTTTCATTTTGTGGGTCTTTAGCCCTGGTCCTTGTACATGGTAATAAGTGCACTTAACAGGGTGTGCCACCACAGCCTGCTCTCCTGGCCTTTCTTTTTCCTTTTGTTTCTTGCAAACCTGGATTCCAAATGTTTTGCGCTGAAATTTTAATATTTGCTTTTATCCTTGCTAGACTGTGCTGTTTAAGATTGGTAATTGACACTTTCTTACTAGAATAACCATCTATTGATGGCATAATATCTAGTATTGGAAAAAAAAAACACTTTGTAAACACTATCTTTGCTACGCACAATAGTAATGCAGAAGCAATATTATTGTTCCTATTTTTTACTGATTAAGAAGCTGTGGTTCCAAAAATGGCTTGCCAGATGTGACTTAGCTTTGAGACTAAGGGCTCAGGATTCAAACCCATGTCTCTTACTCTCCAAAACCACTTTCTGCTAAATTCTGATTCCTTGCTCTACTCTGCTGTGTCAGATGTTCTATTTCACAAGTATTATTATTATTATTATTTTTCACTTTAAATGCATGCCAAGCACAGTTTCTCAAACATGGTGCAGACAAGTAGTGAGACTTGATAAAAATGCTAATGTGGGGGTCGGGCGGTGGCCCAGTGGGTTAAGCGCACGTGGCGCAAAGTGCAGGGACCGCGTAAGGATCCCTGTTCAAGCCTCCGGCTCCCCACCTGCAGGGGAGTCGCTTCACAGGTGGTGAAGCAGGTCTGCAGGTGTCTCTCTTTCTCTCCCCCTTTCTGTCTTCCCCTCCTCTCTCCATTTCTCTCTGTTCTATCCAACAGTGAACAACATCAACAATGGTAATAATGATAACCACAACGAGGCCGCAACAACAAAGGCAACAAAAGGGGGAAAATAATAGCCTCCAGGAGCGGTGGATTCATGGTGCAGGCACCGAGCCCAGCAATAACCCTGGAGGAAAAAAAAATGCTAATGTATCTCATAACAAAGCTGTGTTGTCAAGATGCAAGTTGTGTGCATTATATTTTGAAACAAATTTGCAAGAAAACCCTGCAGGGCCTGACACTGTTATTCCTATAATCTCAAATGAAGATATCACAGTCTAAACTGATTAAATTAAAATGTAATTTAGACTTGGAAAAGTTGCATGCCTAAAGGAATAAAATGTACAATATCTCATATATGAGTTCTAGATATTCCAGCTGTTTAAGATGCATTTGGAAGCATTCAGTTACTTGCAAACTGAATTGTCTTTGTCAAGAACAGGAGAATTTATTCATATCTGAATTAACTGATTTCAACCAAACATTCATTGTCTGTTCTGATTTTTGTATCTTTTCAAATGGCCAAGATGCTAACTAACACTTTTTGTTTGGCACCTGAAAACATGAAATGGCCTAATGTTAATAGTTTCCTTGCCCAGTTTATATTTAGCAAGATGTCCAATCCATTGGGCTCTGATTTAAACACTTTATCATTGAAATGTAAGAAATATCCAGCAATAATTTGGCAGAATTTTCTTGCTGTTGAGGTCCCTAAAACAGCCTGTTAAACATCGGTAATGCTGGGAGTCACAGCGGGTTAAGCGCACGTGGTGCAAAGCGCAAGAACCCGTGTAAGGATCTCGGTTCTACCCCCAGGCTCCCCACTTGCAGGGGAATAGTTTCACAGGCGGTGAAGCAGGTCTGCAGGTGTCTCTCTTTCTCTCCCCCTCTCTGTCTTTCCCTCCTCTCTCTATTCCTATCTGTCCTATCCAACACTGACAATATCAATAACAACAACAATAATAACTACAACAATAAAAAAACAACAAGGGCAACAAAAGGGAATAAATAAATAAATATTTTTAAAAAATCAGTAATGGTTTGTTGTAGTGAAGTTGCTCAGCTTGTAGAGCATAGGACTTGCATGCTGAGGCTTCCACTTCCATCCCTGGTATCACATGTATCAGGTGGTGATCTGGATTTTCTATCTCATATGAAGTAAATAAAATAAATTTAAAAAATAGTTAAATAGATTCCATTGTTTCCTTTAACATCTTTTCTCTTCCTCCTTTCCTTTTTATTTTTTGCCACCAAGGTTAATACTAGAGCTCAGTGCCTGCATGACCAATCCTGGGCCATTTTTTCCCTTTATTTTTTTAAAATAAAGACATAGAGAAATTGGGGTGGGGGCTGAGTTAGGGAGAGAGAATTAAAGATAGTAGGATGGTTACTGGGGCTTGGTGCTGCATGATGAACATTCCACACCATTCTCTCCTTTTATCATTTTTCTTTTTTAATTTTTGATAGAGATGGAGAGAACTAGAGTTAGAGAAGGGAAGGAGAGAGAGAGAGAGAGAGAGAGAGAGGCATCTACAGCTGCTAAACTGCTCACAAGCTTTCCCTCCTGCAGCTATGGGTCAGGGGCCTCAAACCCATGTTCTCACACATAGTAATGTGTGCGTTACCAGTTGTGCCACTGACTGCTTGTTTGTTTGTTTTGGTCAGAGGTTTTAAGTTCATTTCTGTTAACTGGTCAGTTCCTAAGCTGAGCAAACACTAAACATTTTCAACCACATTTGTCTGCTTAGTCATCTTCTAGTGTAACTTGGTGTTGCAACCTCTTGTCATCTTATTAACACTGCCAGACTTTCTTGAAGAAGAGACATGTGTAATTGTGTCCACTGCAGAGAAAGCTGAAGAATTAATAAGTTTCCCCTTTGCTATATTTTTATAGGTCTACTTGTTTGGAATAAATTTATGTATGACTTCATCTTTCTTATTACCTCCCTCCTCTTCTTTGACTTTTTCTTTCTCTTCCTCATGTAGTTTTATCTCCTTCCTTCCTCTCCTTTGCTGAACTAAAATGTGCTGAAGTAAAATAAAGTGTATGTGTGAAGAATGATGTGTATTTGAAGGGAGAATTTGCAGTTTGGTAATCCAAAAGAATTTCTGACCTCAGAATTGAGTGGGGGGTGAGGTGGCATGGGGAGGGAGGAAAGAGGTTTGCACACTGGGAACTTCTGACTGAGGAATCTTCCACTGTTATTTGCTTATACAAGAGACTGACAATTTTTCTCTGCAAATGGTCAGACAGGAAATTTTAGCGCTGGTGGGTCCTACAGTCTTTGTTGCAGCTATTCACCTCTGTTTTTGTAGCAGGAAAACAGCTGTAGACAATATGTCAACACATGAGCTGGCCTGTGTTCCAATAGCATTTTTTTATGGATGCTGAATTTTGAATTTTAATATGATTTCTGTTTATCATGACATAGTATTCTTACTTTGATTTGTTTTCAATCAGTAAAAAAAAAGAAGGGGGGTTGCTTTCTTTCCATGAGCCATATAAAGACATGTCCTATGGATTCATTTGTTGATCCTTGACTATGCCAAGAGTCCAAGGTCCTCCTTATAACAGCCTGCCAGCCAGCCAACCAATCAAATAAATAGCAAACAACCAGGCATTCAGGATAAAGAAGATTCAGGAACGTATCCTGTGGGTAATCCTGTCATCCAGGTAGATATGGAACTGCAGGCCGAGGACAGAGCTCTGTGCCTAATGTCTTCTGCCTGCTGACGTCAAAGGACAGGTCAGCCAAGGTCATTGATGCAGCTGTATCAGCACCTCAAAGGCATCTTCATGTTTACAACAGCTGCCCTTTATAAAGCAATGTGCTGGTCATTTCTTTTTTTTTTATCTTTTTTTAAAAAATATTTTATTTTATTTATTCCCTTTTGTTGCCCTTGTTTTATTGTTGTAGTTATTATTGTTGTTGTCGTCGTTGTTGGATAGGACAGAGAGAAACGAAGAGAGGAGGGGAAGACAGAGAGGGGGAGAGAAAGATAGACACCTGCAGACCTGCTTCACCGCCTGTGAAGCGACTCCCCTGCAGGTGGGGAGCCGGGGTTCGAACCGGGATCCTTATGCTGGTCCTTGTGCTTTGCGCCACCTGCGCTTAACCCGCTGCACTACAGCCCGACTCCCTGTGCTGGTCATTTCTTTTTGAACTTTCAGACTTATTCTTCTCTTTTATGCAGAAGGCTCCATTTTCTTTTTACAGAATATAGTGAGTTGTTGACCCCTTGCCAGAATCACACAGCTGGTAAGTGACAAACTTATTTGAACCCTAGCTTGAAAACTTAGAGCCTCCTTTCTTATCCCATTCCATGCTGCCTCTTTTTAGGAGAAGCCTCATAAAATGAAGGCAGTTATTCCACATAACTGTATCCAGATGGGGCTGCCCCAAAGCAAGCCTGGCCGTCCTTGTTTGGAGAGAGCTCTTTATTTATATATTTTTTTTATAGACAAGTTTTATTGTCTTCTTTGGAAAAATATTCAGGTCAAGACTTAAGTATGGGTTTGTGAACACTTGAAAATAAGGATATGGGAGTCTTGGGCTGAGGAGATAGTAATGGTTTAGACATTAGTTTTATGTCTAAGGCTCCCAGGTTCCAGGTTCAGTCCCTAGTACCACCATATGGTGGATCTGTGGTTTAAACAGAGGAAAACAAAGCCAAATAACAAAACAGTATGGAAATGTCTGAGAGCTAATACAGGTACACCAAAAACTAGACTTTGAAAAATCAAACCCTTATGGCTTTTTGACTCAGCTGGTTGGGGATTCCCTCCAGATCTTCACTCAGGTTTTATATTTCTTCCCTAGATTGAGATTTGTCTGAAACTTGAATTTTGTGTGCTTTTAAAGATTTATTTTATTTCATATGAGTTAGAGACAATGTCCCATGAGAAATAAAAGAAATAAAAGAAGCCCAAACACCTTTAAAAAAACACCAACAAGGGTTAGCAAATCCTCTGAGTTGGTAACTGCTTCTATCTGCCTTTTTAAGGGGGACACAAGGAGGTATAAGAGGATAAAGCATGTCTGTGCTTGACTCCTATTACAGTTGTTCTCCAGCTGGTGATTCATTTAATGCCCCAAGCCCCAGTTTCTGTCTCTGAAAAAAAATGGGAATAAGAATAACTGTCTAACAGGGTTATAAACTTTGTTGAGATAATATTATATATGATTCAAGCCACTGGCATAGTGCTTGTCATAAATTAAATACTAAATAGTTCTTGATATCCTTCAAGCAGATATTGTGTATTCATTCTATAAATAACTTCCTCTTCCTCCTCCTCTCCCTCTTCCTCCATATCTTCTTCTTTCTCCCCCTCCTTCTTCTTCTCCTTCTTCCTCCTCCTCCTCTTCTTTTTCTTTTTTAATTGGCATCAGGGTTGTCACTGGGCTTGGTGTCAGCACTACAAATCTACTGCTCCTGGTGGCCATTTTTTTCTTTTTTCTTTCTTTCTATTTTATGTGATAAGAGAGAGGGAGTGGGAAAGGGAGAGGGAGAAATTGAAAGATGAGTGGGAGATAGAGAAGAGAGAAAAGTAGACACATGCAGACCTGCTTCACCACTTATGAAGCTTCCCCCTTGTAGGTGGGGATCAGGGACTTGAGCCCAGGTCCTTGAGCATGGTAATGTGTGCTTAACTAGGTGGACCACTGCCTGCCACCTTCTCCCCCCCTTTGTTTTTTGCTGTTGGAGTTGAAGCCAGAGCTTCAAGCAAGCATGATAACATCATGCTGTCACCCTGATCCACTTTATTTATTTTTTTTTAATTTTTTTTTTTAAATTTTTTATTTAAGAAAGGATTAGTGAACAAAGGCATAAGGTAGGAGGGGTACAACTCCACACAATTCCCACCACCCAATCCCCATAACCCACCCTCTCCCATGATAGCCTTCCCATTCTCTAGCCCTCTGGGAGCATGGACCCAGGGTCGTTGAGGGTTGCAGAAGGTAGAGGGTCTGGCTTCTGTAATTGCTTCCCCGCTGAACATGGGCGTTGACTGGTCAGTCCATACTCCCAGTCTGCCTCTCTCTTTCCCTAGTAAGGTGTGTCTCTGGGGAATCTGAGCTCCAGGACACATTGGTGGGGTCTTCAATCCAGGGAAGCCTAGCCAGCATCCTGGTGGCATCTGGAACCTGGTGATTGAAAAGAGAGTTAACATACAAAGCCAAACAATTTGTTGAGCAATCATGGATCCCAAGTTTGGAATAGTGGAGAGGAAGTGTTAGGGAGGTACTCACTGCAAACTCTAGTGTAATCCTGCTTTCAGGTATATATTTTGCAGTAGTTTATGGATACGTGTGAACATATGCTCTCTCTCACAGAAACTGTTGTATGTCTAGGTTATGGGACTTTGTTAGAAAGTGAACTACCTGAGATGAAATTAGAGTGTACTATAAAAGGAAAGGTCTCACCCAAGTAATGAAGCTGAAGGGTTGTCATTCCACACGTGAAGTCTCTGGATACATTCTGAGGTGAAGCATGTTGAGATGGCAATCGTTGCTTTGGTTAGGTTGTGATCGGCGGATGCAATATTTTTTTAAATTTTTAACCAGAGCATTGCTCAGCTCTGGCTTATGGTGATGTGGGGGACTGAATTTGGGACTATGGAGCTTCAGGCATGAGAGTCTGTTTGCATAACCATTATGCTACCTGCTCTCACCCCAGATCCATTTTATATCCTGCATTTTTAAAGATGGGGGGAGAGGGAGAGAGAGGGTTGGGAAGAGAGACAAAGTATCACCTCTCCATTCTGGAGTTCCATCTGTTTCTGTCCTTGGTGCTGTCCATGGTATTGTGGTGTGCTGCTGGGGATTGAGTCCAAAGTCTCTTGTATGCAAGTCAGGCACTCTACCTGCTGAAACTTTTGGTCACTGATGTGACCACCATCACATTACCTGACCACCATCTCTAAGTGGACAGGTAAAAGGGCAAAAACAAACAAATAAACAAACAAAACTCCACAGAGGAGGCAATAATCTATCTAGGCAATTCAAGCAAATTTATTTTTTGGATTATTCACCAAAATAAATCTAACCTCATAGAAAAGACCCCCTCTCTATTCCTAAAAGCATTAATAAGTATCTATGTAAATTTTGGAAAGCAAAGGAGGAAACTGAATTATAAACAAGGGCAAACACTCCTTTCTTCTCAAATCTCGTGTGCTTGGAAATTTCCTGCCAGGATGTTGATTGCAAAGAGGATCGGCCTGACCAAGAGTCACTTGTTCTTCATGAGTTTCTTTAAAAATAAGCTGATTTCATGCCCCCCCCACATTTTCTGTAGCCTTGGGAAACGTCTTCTACAAAAATAGAAATATATGAAAGAGATTTAGGGAGAAACAATTCCTTCTGGGTCTGAACAGTCCATATGTGGCATTGGCATACTGCCATCAAGACTCTCAGGCTCACAAGGTCTTTTATACAAAGTATGCTATTGCAAGCAAGTTCAGGGGTAGGTGGAGTTGCAGTGGGATTGAGTTGCAGTTCTACTATTTAATAGTTATGTAACTTTGTGGCTATTGGGAAAGAACAATTACCCTCAGCCTTAGAAATGTTAACTTTGCTTATCTCTTAGAAATTCAGTTGGGGATTCAGGCGTTATCGCAGCGGGTTAAGCACAGGTGGTGCAAAATGCAAGGACCGCAGTAAGGATACCGGTTCAAGCCCCCGGCTCCCCACCTGCAGGGGAGTCACTTCACAAGCAGTGAAGCAGGTCTGCAGGTGTCTATCTTTCTATCCCCCTCTCTGTCTTCCCCTCCTCTCTCCATTTCTCTCTGTCCTATCCAACAACAATGACACCAATAACAACAACAACAAAACAGCAAGGGCAACAGAAGGGAATAAATAAATATTTTTTAAAAAGAAACTCAGTTTATCTCTTAGAAATGATGGATTACAGTCTAGGGGGCTAAAAATGGTCTGCTTAGCCATGGTCCTTCTCTATTTTACTTCACATTACGGTCATTCTGCTTTCTTCTGGGTTCAGCATGCCAGTGTCTTCCAACCTCTATCTGTTCATTGTTGTGACTATATCATGATGAGCTCTTTTTTCCCCGTTTTATCTGTCTGACTTCGATTCATCCTTGGCATCTCAGCTCAGAGTTTTTGCTTGCTCAAGGAATGGTTATGCAAAAAATAAAGATGGTCATGCCTGAGGCTCTGAAGTCCCAAATTTAATCCCCAGTACCACCACAAGCCAGAGATATGCAGTGCTTTGTTTAATGGGAAAAAAAAAATCAAGGGAACCTCCTCAAATTTCCCAATCCAGGTTATGTTCCTGGAGAATACACACATGAATTCACAACACTGTAATCGTACTATACTTGTAGTTACTTGTTTGCATCCAGTTGCAAACTAAAACATAAGCTATAAGAGATCATAAATGACTTACTCACTGCTATCTCCCAGCATCCAGCCTTAGACCTAGAATATAATGGCACTCTACAGTGAGGAGCACCAGAAATAGCTCACCCAGTAGAGTCCATGCCATACCAGATACCCACTAAGTGAAATGTAGACAGACAGGTGTTACCAGCACTCTTACAGAGGAAGCACCTGAGAACAGAGAGAGTACAAGAGACAGATCAGTGATTACACAACCAGGGTTCTCAGAAGCTGAATCTTGGCCTATTGACTGGGAACACAGTGGCACTTCCAGAAAAAAAAAAAAGCCCCAGAATATTGATTTAGAGTACTTGGATTCTCACTCATCTAGTTTACAAATATACAGAAATACTGAGACCAGTTGCAATGCTGGTTAAGTATAAGGGAGCTAGGTCTTTTTTACAGGTGAATGTCTCCACTTCTTGGCCCCAGGGCCACTTTCTTCTCTGTTTTCCCATTCCAATTCTAAGGATTGATGCTCACGATGATCTCTTCTCCCTGAGGATTCCAGTGACTCTTTGCTTTGAGTCCTTTATTTATTTATACACTGATTTTCACAGTAGCATAGAAATTCTGCATAACTCACTTTTACTGCCTGCTATTTGTGGGATAGATACATAGAGTACATGAGCTTTTTTTTTTTTTTTCTTGTAAGGGTTTTTATTGCTTGGTGGAACTAGGATGTGATACAAAGCAAGAATAAAAAACAAATATGGAGAAGATATTAAAACAATATCTCAAAATTCTGCAATAGTAACTGACCCTGTCTTTGATTCCTTCCTATCCGTTTTCCTTTCAGTGAAGACCCTCACTCTCACTTAGATAAAGGGAAAGGCTAGGAAAAAGGAATAAAAAAATGGCATGACCTAAAGTTAAGTTCATAGAGGAGCACTTTATAATGTATCTAAAAGCCAGAAGGACATTTTCAATGTATAACAAAGTGAAAAACTATTAGCTTAACAAGGAGGATGTAAGAATCTAGTGTATGACAATATTAGGCAGGATACTAGCCAGAAAGATGATGCCTTTAGTGAGAGTCACCAGTGGAGAGTGGAACTGATAGCTCATTAGAGAAACAGTGACATGGTTTCCTTGGTGGACTTCTCTTTCATCAAGAAGAGTTAACAGATACATCCTCTGGATCATAGACAAGAAATAAAGTCCAATGATGGGTAGCAGAAGCAAAGAAAATGCAGTCTTTCACAGGCTTAAATTTTCATATATTTCTTTCCCTCCTATCTTTTTAGATTTCCGTGGGACAACTGTTGTTCCATAATGCTACTCAAATAACATATTCCATTAGTCTTATTTTTTATGCTATGCCTGCTTTTACTAATCAAATTTTTGTTCAAGATACTTAGGCAATCCTATCAGGGTGAAACAGTAGGAGCCAACCAACTCAAGTGCCACAGACCCACACCTCATTTTACTTCTAAACAGCAAGAGAATCCCTTCTTTCCTAAATATTTCCTACAGCATACAGGAGAAGTCAATTTAGGTCATTTCTGACAGAAAATTATTAGAATAAGGAAGGGGGGAGAGTTAAAGAGGTATGTTCCCCCCGCCCCGTGGATGTTCATCTGAATGTTTTTGTCTACTTGAATGATAGGGTCATATAGTATAGCCTCCATCTATGAAAAACATGGAAATTCCCAGAAAATGTTCTATCCATGTGGATCAACAATTAGTTTATGGTAAGTACATAAAAAGGAAATGAGAAGCTTTAAACCCTGTTGTTTTGAATAGGAATTATGCATTCATTTTCTTTATAGCCTCAAAGTCTAGCACTGAACATGCTATAAGTTAGGCCATTAATAAAGGTCAGTTAAGCTGTACAAGACTTTGGAAATGAGGTGAGCTGACAACATTGTGGTTAAAAACAGATTAAATGGTTGTTAGGAATGACCTTTAGGCACTGTCTAAACAGAAAAGGAAGAAGATTAGTTCAGGGAAACTAGCTGGAGAAATGTGTTCACAAAAGGTGGAAGTTAGTTTGGGAAGATTTATATGATGTGGAAGCAAGGGGCAGATCTCCACATGAAGTACCCAATACCATATGGAGTGTAGTCTGGTCTGAATGTGAGGGCATCACCCATTACACTGTCAGTAGGACCTTTTCCTCAGTGACAGAAGAGATGAGACAAATAACTCTTGGCTGGACTGGGTGAAAGAATTAAGATGTAAATCTGGCAACACTTTTGAAAGCAGAACTTGGACCAGAGTTGCTGTATTGCACCAAAGTAAAAGACTCTGGGGTGTTGTTGTCATTGTTGGTGGTGGGGGTGCATTCAGGTCCTGGAACATGATGACAGAGGAAGACCTGGTGGGGTTAGATTGTTATGCAGAAAACTGAGAAATGTTACACATGTACAAACTACTATATCTTACTGTTGACTGTAAACCATTAATCCCCCAATAAAGAAAAAAATGCTTTTATATATATGATCTCAATCTTTTCAGCATCCCTGAAGGTTGTGCATAGGAACATGTGTTTGATTATGATGAACAGAAAATCCATTAAGACAGCTTAATCTCAGAGGGGAATTTTCTCACTAAAGTCACTCACATTTTTTTCACATAAGTCATATAACTAGGTGTTTTCTGTTCCTTAGGTCTTGACCTTGTAGTTGAATGGTGTTGCTCTAGCTTCCAGTGTTATATCCATTTTTAGTCTAGAAATAAGAAACCAATAGAGAAGGGGTAGCTTCTCAGAGCCCAGAGCTGTGCTCATGTCTTACTCACTGGGCAGAAACATGTTATACGGTTATCTCTGGTTAGGTGGTGGGCGCAAGTGACTATTTTGCCCTGGGTGAGTCTCATTGCTTACCAAGCTAACTAGTTTCATTAATAAGGCAATTTGATTCCTAGTCTCATCTGCTCTATTCCTAATTTTTGGTTCCTGTTTCTTAAACATTTTGTTCTGCTTTATATCTTTCAAGTTGCAGATGCTACTATGATTACTCCTGACTTCCCTGGGCAGATGACAAAAAAAAAAGTCTCTATCAAAGTAGTTTTAGACATGAGAATACTTTCCTCATATTTGAGAGCTACTCCCTGTCCTAGTCCAGCTTTCTAGCCATATTCTAAACTTTGACATCATTTTTCAAGACAATATTTTTATTTCACCTGCATGTTAGCTATCAAGGTCAGGCAAAAATTATTATAGGCCCCTTGCAACATACCTAAAATAGACTTCTTAGCTTTTCCCAAACAAAGACTCTTAGTTTCATCTGCTCTATTCATACCCTTGGGTTTCTGTTTATTAAACAGTTCTTTCTTGCATTATATCTTGCTGCCTTTCAGCCACCAAATTGCAGACACTTCTGTGATTTTATCCTGACTTCCCTGGGCAGCCAACCTCACCAATGTGTCCCAAAGTCTCACCTCTCCAGAGCCCTACCCTAGTAGGGAAATATAGAAACAGGCTGGGGGCATGGATCAACCTGCCAGTGTTCATGTTTAGTGGAGAAGCAATTACAGAAGCCAGACCCCCTTACCTTCTTCACCCATAAAGAATATTGGTCCCTACTCCCAGAGGGATAAAGAATAGGGATGTTTCCAATGGAAGGGTTGGGACATGGAACTCTGGTGGTGGGAAATGTATGGATTATACCCCTGTTATCTTATAATCATATTAATCATTTAAAAATAACTAATAAAAATTCAAAGAAATGAGAACAAATACTTCTTGGGATGTTTATCTACTGGGTATATTCTAATCAGACAAGACCAACAAAGAGGGATACCAGAGGAGGGAGTCTAAAGAAAACTAAGTTAAGAAACAGTGTATTGTTTGGTAAAGAAGTCCTTTTATTTGGTAGTACTCATAGGAAATCCATTGACTATAGACCCTTCTGTTGGGGTGCTGCCCTGGGCATCATTCCAAACAACACATTACCTAAGGATACTTTGCATGAGTGAAATCAGAATATGAACAGATATTAATATACTTGAGTTACAACTTGGAAAGTAGTAGGCTGTACTCATACAAAAATTAAATAAGCCAATAGCACAGCTATATACAAGATACTGGGTACTGTACAGCAAACCATAACAAAAGGACTTTTCAAAGTTAACCCAATTACCAAATAATGTGATGATAACATTAACTATCGATTGTCTTTTTGAACCCTAAGACAGCAGGAACCTCACATCTCCACTATAGAGCCCCTACTTCCCCCAGTCCTGGAACCCTTGGATAGGGCCCACTCTCCCGTATGCCTCTCCCAATACCAAATAATATTGCATCCGCCGATCACAACCTAACCAATGCAACGATTGCCACCTCAACATGCTTCACTTCAGACTGTGTCCAGAGACTTCAGGTGTGGAATGACAACCCTTCAGCTTCATTACTCGGGTGAAACCTTTCCTTTCATAGTATACTCTAATTTCATCTCAGGTGGTTCACTTTCTAACAAAGTCCCAAAACCTAGATATACACCAGTTTCTGTGAGAGAGAGCATATGTTCACACGTATCTATAAACTACTGCAAAATATATACCTGAAAGCAGAAGTACACTAGAGTTTGCAGTGAGTACCTCCCTAACACTTCCTCTCCACTATTCCAAGCTTGGGATCCATGATTGCTCAACAAATTGTTTGGCTTCGTATGTTAACTCTCTTTTCAGTCACCAGGTTCCAGATGCCACCAGGATGCTGGCCAGGCTTCCCTGGATTGAAAACCCCACCAATGTGTCCTGGAGCTCAGCTTCCCCAGAGACACACCCTACTAGGGAAAGAAAGAGGCAGACTGGGAGTATGGACTGACCAGTCAACGCCCATGTTCATTGGGGAAGCAATTACAGAAGCCAGACCTTTTACCTTCTGTAACCCTCAATGACCCTGGGTCCATGCTCCCAGAGGGCTAGAGAATGGGAAAGCTATCAGGGGAGGGGGTGGGTTATGGAGATTGGGTGGTGGGAATTGTGTGGAGTTGTACCCCTCCTACCCTATGGTTTTGTTAATTAATCCTTTCTTAAATAAAAAAAAATACACCTTAAAAAATTAAATAAGAACAGACCTGGATAACTATAGGAACATTATTTATCTTGGAGTGTTGACTTCATAGCATCATATTTGTTGCCCCCAGCAGTTTTTAACTTAAACATATCTATGTAATCATCTGTAAACCTTGCCTGTGCTGTGATTGTGATTCTTGGAAAGAAATTGGCATCTAGAGCTCTTTGGTACTACCCTGTCTTATTATTCTGTAGAAATTTATAAAAGACTGGATTGCCTCCTCTCTTTGGTTAGTAACATCTGGAAAGAACTAAGAATGATCCTTGAAAAATGACACTGGGCCAACCAAGCTGAGACCATCAGAATAAGTTTCATATTCTCTAAGTGGAAAAGAATCAGGTTTAGAAAAAGAAAATTGTGAATAATGTTAAGGAAGAGGTACCTACCTTGACTTTATTAAGTATTTCAAGATGTGTCTTGAATAATTCAGTGAGTATGATACTGAGCTGAAAACTAATAAATGTGGAGTGGAGAGGTGGCAGGAAAGGAAATAGAAATAAGTTTAAAATATGAGCTACACTTTAATAATGAATAATAGTTAAATATGCGAGAAAGTATCTGACTCTCCTCACTACTGCAAGAGACTATGTTTTAAGAATAACTAGAAGATATGAAAGTAAAATATAAAGCAAATCAATCAGTAATAAATTACATGTTATTTTTCTATGTCAAGAAAACTTGACCACACAATTTCACAAGTAATGATTCAACATTCATCCTATACAAGAATTATGCTAGAGATTGTACAGATGAATAAGCATAGCCTATTTTTCACAAAATTATCTATATAGAATGGGGCTATATCAACAATAAAGATATAAATGGCATCACAGAATATACAGTTAACCACCCTTATCTGTGCGCTCATGTTTTAAGACTCTACTTGGAAGCCTGAAGCCATGTATATGTATATGTATGTGTATATATAAAATTTTATTTATAAAGTAGGCAAAGTAAGAGATTAACATCAATAACTAATAATAAAGTAGAATAATTATAGCAATATGCTATAATAGGAATTATATGAATATGGTCCATCCTTGTTCCCAAATATCTTATTGTAGTAATGCTTGTGGACCACAGTTGACCATGGGCAACTGAAACCTTGGAACTCAAAACCATGGAATACTGCACAGTCATGAGGTAAGTGGCATTTAAGTAGATTAATGGTAGACTACATATATGATGGAGTTCCAGTCATAACATTGTATAGCCTAGGTGTGTGCAATTACACCCTCTGGCATTCCAACAATGGTAAATTTGCCCAGGGATGTTAGTCTCAGAATACATATCTGTTGTTAAAGAAAGCATGACTGTAATTGTCAGGAGAGAGATGCATACTATGGATGTAGCATGGAGACAGGGGCCCACCCTGTGACATGAAAGGAGGAAAATGAAAAGTCCATGAGATATCTGTGACCTTGGGAGAACTGTTGCAATTTTCATAGGAAGGGGATGGAGGCACAGAACTCTGGTGGTGGGAATGATGTAGAATTATACTCCTATTATCTTATAATTAAAAATATATTATGATTATTTATTTATTGTATAGAGACAGACAGAAATTGAGAGAGGTAGAGAGACAGAGAGACACCTGCAGCACTGCTTTACCACTCACAAAGCGTCCCCCTGTGTATTGTAATATGCCACCACCCAGCCCCTTATCTTATAACTTAGTAAATCACTATTAAGTCACTAATAAAATATTTTTAAAATAAAGTGGTCATAATTGACAAAAAAGAGTAGCAGCAGCTGCTTTTCTCTCCTCTCCTTAGTCAACTAGGAATATCAAAAGGGGACCATCTGGGACCACAACAAGACAGCACTAGAACTACTTTGGGAACCCACCAAATCATCAGAGCATCCAGAGACCACAACTCTGCCCAGACCTTCAGCTCTACTCAGTTGAGAAACTTCTCTAAAGAATAAGGAATATCAAAGATCCCATGAGACTGCAACAAGATGAGACTGGGACTACTTTGGGAATCCACTAAGTCACCGGTGAGTGAAAACACATGTGGCTCATGAACAGAGAGGAGCCTAAGGAGAGATTCCCAGGGCTAAAGCCCATATCTATTCCCAAACGGTTGGTAACAGTCTGGCATTTTGCCAGTTGAGGAGCAACCTCCAGTGTGTTTTATTAACAATAGGACTGTTGAAGGGAGGAGAGGACTCCCCTAAGACTCACCAAATGCACCTGTGAGTCTCCATTCGCTACTGCCCTCAGAGGCTGGAGCAGCAGGGGGAAAGCCTTGTGCTGACATCGGGAGGCAGCAAACTGATCAGGAAACTCAGGAGAAGATCTACACCCCATGGTCTAGCAGTGGGGCTATATAGCTGGAGCCTTCCCACATTGTTCTCCTGATGAGAACATGGTGAATAATTGCCTTAGAACCCACAGACTATAAATGGGACTTGTTTAGAAACTCACAGGGCCCAACATTGCTGACTGGCTTGGCAGAGAAGCTGAATTGAGCCTGGAGCTTTGGATCCTTGGGGTGTGGGAGTCTTTTTGCATAACCTCTGTGCTATCTCTCCCCCATCCTGATTTATCTCTTGGTCAAGAGCGAATGATTAAGCTAAAAATAAACCTCCTTATAGGTAAAAAGCCCTCAGGCTCCCATAGCCTACAGGGAAGAAAAAGAACAAAAGAGACTTTAACAGCCATTGTGCTTCAACTCAGGGATTGAGATAACTTTGAAACAACTGTTAATTTCCATAACTGTGAACTCTTTAATTATCTCCAGGCAAGAGTGATTGGTGGACTGAAAAGTACTGAGAGAAGGACCTCATAACACACTATAATAATGTTTAACCAAGAAGAAACATTGGAGAAATGAA
This sequence comes from Erinaceus europaeus, assembly GCF_950295315.1. NCBI lineage: Eukaryota > Metazoa > Chordata > Mammalia > Eulipotyphla > Erinaceidae > Erinaceus > Erinaceus europaeus. The sequence goes on from NC_080169.1 coordinate 20,659,497, forward strand.
CCAGGAAAAAAAAGTCTAGCTAAAAGTTCCCCAAAGGTAGAAACACAGCACTGTAAGAGAAAAACAGAGTCACTTACAGAGGAAAACCCTTAAGATAAGCAGCAGACTTCTCCACACAAACACTAAAGGCCAGAAGAGAATGGAAAGATATACATATGGAGCTCTCAATGAGAAAGACTTTCAACAAGTTGTGGTATATATACACAATGGAACACTACTCAGCTTTTAAAAACAGTGACTTCACCGTTTTCAGCCAATCTTGGATGGAGCTTGAAAAAATCATCTTAAGTGAAATAAGTCAGAAACAGAAAGATTAATATGGGATGATCTCACTCTCAGGAAGAAGAAAAAACACAAGTAGAACCTTAACTGGAATTGGTGTATTTCACCAAAGTAAAAGACTCGGGGGGAGGGGAGGGAGAATACAGGTCCAAAAAGGATGACAGAGGACCTAGTGGCGGTTGTATTGTTATATAGAAAACTGGGAAATGTTATGCATGTACAAACTATTGTATTTACTGTCAAATGTAAAACATTAATTCCCCAATAAAGAAAAGAAAAAAAGAAAGGCTTTCAACCAAGACTACTGTATCCTGCTAGACTGTCATTCAAACTAGATGGAGGCATAGAAACCTTCTCAGATAAGCAACAGTTGAAAGAATCAACTATCCACCAAGCTTGTCCTGAAAAAAGTTATGAAAGGTCTCTTATAAACAATCACATAACAAACATGCCATATGCTAGATCATTCTAAAATTTTAGAATAGTGGCATTAAAATATCTTTATACTATAATATCAATAAATTTCAATGGCCTGAATTCACCTATTAGAAGGCACAGAGCAGGAAGACGGATCAGAAAAACACAACCCAACCATATGTTGTCTGCAGGAATCCCACCTAACTCAAACAAGACAAACACAGACTCAAAGTGAAAGGATGGAAAACTACCATACAAATCAATGAATCACAAAAAAGGACAGGTACAGCTATTCTCAATCTGACATGATAGACCTTAAAATAAGTAAAAATTTAAAAAATACAGATGAACATTACCTAGTTCTCAGAGGATCAATCAAGAGGACTTAATGATTATCAGCATCTATGTAGCCAAGGAGAGGTCATCTAAATGCATCAAACATCTACTGAAAGAGCTGCGGCAACACAGCAATAGTAGGGGACTTCAACGCCCCACTCTCTCAACTTGACAGATCATCCAGGCAGAAAATCAATAAAGAAATGAAGGAGCTAAATGAAGAGATAGATAAACTAGAACTATTGTACATTTTCAAAGTAAAAAGGATGATTTCACTGTTTTCAGCCCATCTTGGAAGGAGCTTGAAGAAATCATATTAAGTGAAAACAGAAGAATGAGTATGGGATGATCTTATTCACAGACAGAAGCTGAAAAAAAAGGTCAGAAGAGAAAACACTAAGCAGAACTTCTACTGAAGTTGGTGTATTGCACCAAAGTAAAAAACTCTGGGGTGGGTGGAGTTCAGGTCCTGAAACAGGATGACAGAGGACCTAGTGGGGTTGTATTGTTTTGTAGAATAATGAGAAATGTTATGCATGTATAAACTACTGTATTTACTGTCAACTGTAAAACATTAATCTCCCAATAAGGAAATTAAAAAAAATTGCCAGAAAAAGGAATACATCCTGGAGCTCTGCTTCCCCAGAGCCCTGCCCCACTAGGGAAAGAGAGAGACAGGCTGGGAGTATGGATCCACCTGTCAACGCCCATGTTCAGCGGAGAAGCAATTACAGAAGCCAGACCTTCCACCTTCTGCATCCCACAATGACCTTGGGTCCATATTCCTAGAAGGTTAAAGAATAGGAAAGCTATCAGGGGAGGGGATGGGATACGGAGATCTGGTGGTGGGAACTGTGTGAAGTTGTGCCCCTCTCATCCTATGGCTTAGTCAATGTTTCCTTTTCTTTTAAGTTTTTTATTATTATTATTTATTTATTGCCTTTTGTTTCCCTTGTTGTTTTATTGTTGTAGTTATTGTTGCTGTCATCATTGTTGTTGGATAGGAGAGAGAGAAATGGAGAGAGGAGGGGAAGACAGAGAGGGGGAGAGAAAGACAGACACCTGCAGGCCTGCTTCACCGCCTGTGAGGAGACTCCCTGCAGGTGGGGAGCCCAATGTTGCCTTTTTATAAATAAAAAATTAAATAAAGAAGGGAAAGCTAGATAAATGAGTAATTTTCCCAGGAAAAAGAATAGTCATTACAGTAAATTAATGTAGTTATATATATCTTCTTAAAATTTCTTCATTTATGATACAAAAATATTCTCATGTATAGTGAGCTTTTGGATCCATGTAGGTAAATAGTTAACTCATTATTATGAAAGCTGATGAATCAAAGTCAATAAATTCTAAACAAAAAAACAAACAAACAAAAAGGAATTGACAAAAAAAAAAAAAGTGCATGGTTAGGTCCATGATTGGTCAGCAATTTGTTTGGCTTTGTATGTTCACTCTCTTTTCAACCATCAGGTTCCAGATGCTACCATGATGCCAACCAGACTTCCTTGGACAGACGACCCCACCAATGTGTCCTGGAGCTCTGCTTCCTCAAAGCCCTTTCTCACTAGGGAAAGAGAAAGACAGGCTGGGAGTATGGATCCACCTGTCAATGCCCGTGTTCAGCAGGGAAGCAATTACAGAAGCCAAACCTTCCACCTTCTGCATCCCACAATGATCTTGGGTCCATAATTCCAGAGGGGTAAAGAATAGGAAAGCTATCAGGGGATGGGATGGGATACAGATTTCTGGTGGTGGGGACTGTGTGAAGTCGTACCCCTCTTATCCTATGGTTTAGTTAATGTTTCCTTTTTATAAATAAAAACTTTTTAAAAAAGTGCACGGAAAAAGTGGTATTGTGATGGGCATTGAACGAATGGACAGGGAGAGATGAAGAGAGCCATTGCAGGAGAAGAAAGGGTCCTTCAAGGTGAGCAGAGGCAGGGGTGGAAACGAAGGCTGTAAAGATAGAGTGGAGGCATATTGATGAGCCTTTATAGATGAGGCTGAGGAGATACAAGGTTAGAAGGAAATAGGACACATTCTCCAAGTTAAGTGGTTGAAGACGTGACTGTAAAGATATCATAATATTATCCAAAAAGATTTTCATGTCTGAGCACCGAAGTCTGGGGTTTAATCCCCAGCTCAAACATAAAAAAGCTGAACAGGGAGTCGGGGGTAGAGCAGCAGGTTAAGCACAGGTGATGCAAAATGCAGGGACGGGTGTAAGAATGCTGTTTCAAGCCCCTGGCTCCCCACTTGCAGGGGAGTCGCTTCACAGGCGGTGAAGCAGGTCTGCAGGTGTCTATCTTTCTCTCCCCCTCTCTGTCTTCCCCTCCTCTCTCCATTTCTCTCTGCCCTATCCAACAACGACGACATCAATAACAATAACAACTGCAACAATAAAACAAGGGCAACAAAAGGACATAAATAAATAAATATTAAAAGAAAAAAAAGCTGAACAGTGCTCTAGTAAAAACAAACTCTCAACAACTACTGGATGACAAACAAATGGTTAAGGCACCTAACTTGCACTCACACACAAGTAACCAAACTGTCTCTCGCTTTGTGAGTACTATGGTTGCTATGCGGTGGCAAGGATACGGAACTTTGGTGGTGAGTGTGGTGTGAAGTTAAAGTCCTCTAATCTTATATTCCTGTAATCCCACTAATAGACACTTAAAAATTTTTTTACTTATCTTTATTATTGGATAACCAGCCAGAAATCAAGAGGGTGATAGAGAGGTAGAGAGACAGAGAGACACCTGCAGCACAGCTTCACCATTCGGGAAGCTTTCTCTCTGCATGTGGGGACCGGGGGCTTGAACCCCCGGTACTTGCTCATTGTAATACATGCGCTCAACCAGGCGTGCCACCACCGGGCCCCCTTAAACACTTTTTTTTTAAAAAAAAAAAAGACAGATTATCAAATATAGGTTATAAAGGGTGGGAGGTGATATGATTCAGACGACACTCAAGTGGCACAACTCCAAGTGGCACAAATTGTGGGGAAGGAAGAATGAGGAAAAGTTAAAAAATATATATTTTAAACAAGGTGAGTGAGCGGTAGTAGAGTAGCATTGTGACACAACAGGGAGGATTTGGGGACGTAATTAGCATATGGCTGCTGCTGCTGTGCGTAATTAGCATACGGCTGACGTCAGCCTAACCGCACAGTAGGAATTTATGCAAGCCCACAATCCTTTGTGAGCCTGCCTGTCACTTTTGCTCTTTCTGGGATCCCTCGCTTTGTGCACAGCTTGGTGCTGCTCTGCTCCCCAGAACCCACCATGGCCGCACCTCCCGGGACGGCGCACATCTAGCTCAGCTGTGGTCAAACTAGCGTAAAAGACTCACACCTTTCGGCTCCTGAGCTCTAGCCGGTATTTGCCCCTTTACCGTACCTAATAACCTCCACATAATGAACTTTGTATGAAACCCACGCCAAGCCGCACTCCCTCCCAAGTCGTTTTAATTTTTTAAATATTATGATAGAGTAGAATCTCACTTTTTGTATACTAGAAAGTGTTGACTGCAAATAATAGAAAGTTCTCCACAGAGAGACACTAAAGATAAGCTTTTGGGAGGAGTCAGCTTTCGGGGGGATTCAGGCAGTAGCGCAGTGGGTTAGGCGCAGGTGGCGCAATGCTCAAGGACCAGTGTAAGGATCCAGGTTCGAGCCCCTGAAGGGCTCCCTACCTGAAGGGGAATCGCTTCACAGGCAGTGGGACAGGTCTTCAGATGTCTATCTTTCTCTCCTCCTCACTGTCTTCCCTTCCTCTCTCCATTTCTCTCTGTCTTATCCAACAACAACGACGTCAATAATAACTACAACAATAGAACAACAAGGGCAACAAAAGGGAATAAATAAATAAGTATAAAAAAATAAAGACAAGCTTTCTCTCTCACGTAAGTGTCAAGTTCAGCAGTCTAGGCCTGATGAAGCAGATTTGCAAAGTCCTCAAGGTCCCTGCACCTTTCTGCTCCCCTCTGCCCTTCTTAAGGGTGTCCTGCTTCTTATGGGCCAGGAAGACTACCTCTGGATCATAGCAGCAAGATAAAGAGTTGAGGAAAAAACAGGACAAAGAGCAGACAACGGTGTCTTTCAAGGAAAATTTCTAGAAATTTTCATGAGACATTTGCGCCTTTCTCATTACTGAGAATTTAGAGAAAGGCCACATCTATCATGGGAAACTAGGAAATAAAGGTACAGTGAGAACCATGAATTATGTTGTTGAGAGGATGAGGAGAATGGGTAAAGAGCATTCTCTCTTTTTTAAAAAAGGCATTCTCTCTCATAATGTCCAGAAGAAAACAAATAAAAAGGCAAGGCTAAGAGGTTGGAACCTTATAATAGCTAAACGTTATTCTCCCTATCTTAATAAGGGAATTTCTAAATTTAAGATTCTGGCCTAGGATCTTATCTTAGAGTTGAGTACCCTTTGAGACAAAATAACCCCCTTGTCTTCAGATGACACTTATTCGATTTAGTGGTGAAGACTAAAGCACTGATAGCTTTGGTTTGTCTGGGTCTTCATGACCCTGCTTTACCAGTCCTCTCTGAGATGCTTTAAAGAAGAATAAACCCATCATCATTATATTGCTGACTTTTGTGAACCGCAAGCTTGCAATGTAAGCTTTATGAAAACGCTGTCTTTGCTCAACCAGTAAGTTCCTTAGCTCACTTGGCCTCAAAGCCCATTATAGTGTATCTCTTTCCTTTCATGTCCTCCTACCAACCAGAACCCAGTGGCTCTTCTGAGAGTATTTCTGACAACATGGAATGGCACTCAACATGGAACTCATGACTCCAATGCTCACTATTTTCAAACAACTCATTGGCCTGACTTCCCAGGTATGCATAAAATCATCCACACCACCAATCCAAGCAATATTTTTCCTCTGAGATATTGCTATTGCATTCTGTTATTTGCAGAAGGTGGAGGTCAAAAATGCTTTGGGCTCAGTTTCTTCACTCTGTGCCTTTTGTTGTCTATCACTAGGTTCATTCACATAAGGAAGAGAATGGGTTCTGTGGGTGAAACCAATGTAGTTTTCCAATGAGAATGTTAAAAAAAAAACTATAAAAGTAACACATCATTGTTTAAATGTGTTAAAATATATTTATAAGTAAACACACATACATACATTATTAATAGGAGAAAATAAACTAAACAGGATGCCAGCTGGAAAAACAATAAAAAATTTAAATAATAAATAACCACTCTTCATTTTATTACTGTTGTAAAAGTGCTTAACATAATATTTGCCCTCCTAACAAACTTTTAAGTGTACAAATACATGTACCTATATATAATCATAGGAAATAATAATATAATATAATATAATATAATATAATATAATATAATATAATATATGTATAGTCAGAGCATTGCTCAACTCTGGCTTATGGTGGTGCTGGGAATTGAATCTGGAACCTGTGGTGCCTCAGGCATGAAAGTCTTTTTATATGACCACTATGCTATTTTCTCAGCCCTTGTAAAATTTGATATTACTATCTATAGACACAATATCTCACTCTTCTTCCCTAAAACTCATTTATCTTGCATAACTTATATCTATTGAACAGCATCTCCCCATTTCTTCTTCCTCCCAGGTCTGGGAACCACTATTTTACTCTCTGCTTCTATGAGTATCACAATTTTACATCACACATGTAAGTAGAATCATGCAGTGTTTTTCTTTCTGTGACTTGTTTATTTCAATTAGCATAATGCCTTCAAGTTCCTCCATATTATTGCATATAAAGATATTTCTTTCTTTTTTAAGGCTGAATAATATTCTGTTGTATGTATATCTACTATTTCTTTCTTTGCTAGAATAAATGTCTTGACCATATTTTATATCAATCTTTACCAAACCCAGGAAGTTTTCAGAAATTTATCATGCTATATTATTGCTGGTTTTCCACTGCTGCATAATAAATCATCCATTTATTCAACAAATATTATTCCAGTTCTACTTATGGGTACTAGAGAGAAGGAAGAAATTTTCAGTTTTCTTGGAGCTTACTTTCTCCTACAAAAAAGATTCATTTATTATATAAAGAGAGTGAGAGAGAAAGAGAGAGAGAGAAAGAGAGGGTAAGAGAGGAAGAGAGAGATGTAGAGTATCGCTCTGGTACTTGTAGTGTGAGGTATTAAACTGAAGACCTCATGCTTGTGAATATAATATTTTATCCATTGCACCACCTCCCAGGCCACTGAAGCTTACATTCTAGAGAAGTGGTTCTTAACTACAGATCATTTTGCTCTCCAGAGGACATTTGGTAATGTTTGGAGACACTTTGTCACAACAACAGTTTTTTTTTTAAGTCTGTTATTTAGAAGCTTATTATTATGTAGAGGCCCCAAAATGTTGTTAAGGTAACCATGTTTCTTGTCTTTCTTTTATACATCTATGCCAAGTGTCTGCAGTTTTGCCAGCCCATGCTTTTACCACATACCTCAAAAAATTTTCACAAATTTTCCCCCTCACCCTACCCCCTTCACCTGGGTCATGGCTAAGATGATAATAATTATGACCACCCTGAACCATAAGACATCAGGATACCAGTTGTCTACCCATCTGTTCTTAAGGAGTGTTGCCCCTGTTCGTTGGCCTCTCCTGTCCTTGGTCCCATCCTTTGGCTGGTGGGGACGCTGGTTATATTTAGCCTGTGTTCTGCTCTATATTTCAGCACTGAGTGGTCAGTCATTTCCATGAAGGTATTAGCCACTTTCTGAAGGGCTGTCCTTGGTTCTCTTATGTATTTTCAGGGTTATTAAAAACAGAACCCTAGCACCCATATGGAATTCTGGTCAGTCCCATTTCCTGGTGCTAAGATTACCTTTGCTCTCTCTTGAGATGGAATTATATGGAGATAATTCCTGGAATGGCTGTGTGTGTGTGTGTGAGAGAGAGAGAGAGGAGAGAGAGAGAGAGAGAGAATCCCTCTGGCTTTCCTCATATGCTGTAGTACCTTATTCTAGTTTGAATTAAAGTCTAGCAGGCTATATTATCCTTGGTTGAAACCCTTTTTCATTCAGGGCTCGATAGATAACTTGCCATTCTCTTCTGGCTTTTAGAGTTTGAGTGGAGAAGTCTGCTGACAGTCTTATGGGTTTTCCCCTATATGTGACTTTTTGTTTTTCTCTTCCAGCCTTTAGGATCTGTTCTTTATCCTTACTTCATTTCATTGTAACTATGATGTGCCTTGGTGTCTTCGGGTCTAGGTTGATTCTGTTTGGGACTCTCTGAGCCTCTTGAATCTTAGTGTCCTGTTTAGGTCTGGGAAGTTTTCTTCTATTATTTCCTCTAGAATGTTTACTTCCCCTTCCTCTCTTTCTTCCTCTGGCAGGCCAAGTATATGAATGTTGCTTCTTTTGAGATCATCCCATATGTCTCTGTTGTGTTTTCAGTGTCTCTCAATCTCTTTTTTAGCTCTTTTACCTCTTTCTTAGTTTTCTCTAGCTCATCCTCTGTCTGGCTAATTCTGTTTTCTGCTTTCGTTAATCTTTCCCTTTCCTCATCTTCTTTCTTCAGTTAAGTTATAGTATTAGCTTGTTCTGCTAATTGGCTTTTTTAGCTATTTCAGCTTTCAGTTCTCTAATTACCTCAAAGTAGCTAGCCTTTTCCTTGAGGTTCTCATCTGTTGTTTCCTTAAGTCTGATAGCCCTTTCATCCATAGTTGTCTTCATTTCTGTGGTTATTAGGTTTACTATTGCTTGCATACTTTTCTTATCTATGGTTACTTCTGACTGATTTGGAGTTTCTTCTGATTCATTGTTTCTCTCTCCATCTTCCCTCCACCCTCCTTTTTTTCTCCTCCTAGCTAATTAAAAAAATGTCTTTCACTGCTTTTTTAAACCATTTTTTAATTGATATCGTTTATATTTTTCTTTTCTTCAGTTGTTGTGCTTTGAATACAAGGCACGCAATATTAAAGTCTTTACAAATGCATTCACAAACCTCAGAAATTGCAACAATAGCAACTGAAGCAAGGATTGATATAGTTCAACCAATATCAGTTAGCCAAACAACACTTCCAGTCCAAGAAAAAAAAATGTAAAAATAAAAAGAAGAGAAAGGAAAAAAGGCAAAGCAAGAGTAGATAGTTATGCAAATCTACTGTCCACTATAAGTTCTAGGGGTAGCAAGAGGAGAAAGGAAAGTAGAAAAGAGATACATACACACACAGAGAGAGAAAGAGAAGAGAGATAGAGAGAAAAGAGTCCATTCTGAGTCAGATTGCATTCACAAAATAATTCACAAACAAGTGCCAGTGAATTCAGAAAGCAAAAGAAAGAGGAAGGAAAAAAAAAAAAGAGCAGTGAAAGAGATTTTTTTTTTTTTGAATTAGCTAGGAGGAGAGAAAAAGGAGGGTGGAGGGAAGAGGGAGAGAGAGACAAGTTCCTCCCACACCAGATAGGACACCCAGTCACCTAGCAATGGATAAAGCAACAACAGTTAATTTTGGTCAGCCAGAAGAGGAGGGGAAAAGGACACGTGTATATAATAATAGTAATACAAAAATTAAATAGAGTAAAAAACCCTAACAGTCAGTCTGCAGCTTGGACTGCTCCAGATTGGCTACACGCAGCCTGAGCAAAGACAACCAATTATTAGAAATATCAAAAAGCAAACAAACAAACAGAAAAGCTCCAGGTAGTCTTTCCAGGCAGGGCTGATGACCTGATTGGCCAGGTATTTTGTCACTCAAATAAGGCTCCAGCCCCCTTCACAAAGAGAAGGAAAAGAACAAGAAAAAGGCTTGGAATGACACCTGTGCTGAGCCAGGAATCTTGGTAAAGAAAATAGCTCCACAAGAAGCCTGTTAGGAGCAGCTGGCCAGCCTACGGGGCTGGTTCTGAGATGGGGGGGCAGGGGTAAGTTCAGAAATAGTCACGCCAAAGATTTTCCTTTCTTTGTCCTTTTGGCCTCTGTTTGCCAGCCTAAGAGTTATAGGACTCTTTTTTGGTGTCATCCTGATCACCCCTTGTTCACCCTTCCCACTGACAGCCCAAGATCCTACCCTCTCCAGAGAATCTCAGGTTGTAAGCTGCTTCTTTTTGGAGCTCATGCCAGATGTTGTCTCTGAGTCGCCATTTTGGCTCTGCCCCCCCCCCCCCCAGTACCTTATTCTGTCCCCTGTAAGGAAGTGAGCTCCTAAGGCAAGGTCCTTGCTTCAAGGGTCACAAGTAGTCTTCTGTTCTTTAGACTTCTTTTTTCCTTCCCACTCAGCTCTTTAGAGACCCTAATATTTGCCTGGAGTCTTAACTGACTTCATAGAGCCAACTTAGGAGACCTTAGGAGGTCATTACCAATCTCATGCAGTTGACTTTGTGAGCATTTAATATGCTTATAATACAGCAATCCCACTGTGTCTTTTTTGTGTTTGAAATTATGGTATTGTCATTTTTTTTTTTAATGTCACAAGGGTTATCACTGGGCTCAGTGTCTAATGACACCACTGTTTTCAGTGGCCATTTATTTCTATAGATAGAGGGACACACACACACACACACACACACACACACACACACACACACACACTAAAACAATGTTCTACTGATCATGAAGCTTCCTCCCACAGATGCTCCTATTTGGTGGCCAGGGACCCAAAGTCTGGGTCTTTAGGCATTATAATGTGTGTGTGCTACTGGGCGAGCCAACTGCCACCCTCTATTTTGGTAATTTAACTTAATTTTTAAAATATTAGTGATTTAATATTGATTTACAAAATTATGAGATAACTGGAGTATAAATCCACATTGTTCCCACCGCCAGAGTTCTGTGCCCCTCCTCCCATTCTCTCCATTGGAAACTGCATTAATGGGGTTGAGCATCGGGTCAAATGCATATATTATGAAGCGCAAGGACCCGTGCAAGAATCCCAGTTCAAGCCTCCAGCTTCCCACCTGCAGGGGGGGGGTCTCTTCACAGACGGTAAAGCAGGTCTACAGGTGTCTGTTTTTTTCTCTCCCTATCCCCCCCCCACTCTCAATTTCTCTTTGTCCCATCAAAAAAAAAATCGAAAAAAAAAAAAAAGTGGCCACAGGTGCAGTGAATTTGTAATGCAGGCACTCAGCCTCAGTGATAACCCTGGAAGAAAAAGAGAAAAAGAAAGAAGGAAGAAAAGCTACATTTGTTTTCCTAAGATCATAGTTATGGGCTAACTTTTTAAAAATATTTATTTATTTTCCCTTTTGTTGCCCTTGTTTTTTATTGTTGCTGTAATTATAGTTGTTATTGATGTCTTCGTTGTTAGATAGGACAGAGAGAAATGGAGAGAGGAGGGGAAGACAGAGAAAGGGAGAGAAAGATAGACACCTGCAGACCTGCTTCACCGCTTGTGAAGCGACTTCCCTGCAGGTGGGGAGCTGGGGGCTGGAACCAGGATCTTTATGCCTCCGTGCGGTTTGCGCCACTTGCGCTTAACCTGCTGTGCTACCACCGACTTCCTGGGCTAACTCTTATTTCTATAATTATCTATATTTTTATATATTTGTTCTACCTGGTGTGCCACAGTCCAGTTCCAATACTGTTTTTTGATCACAATCTGCATACTTTTTCTACATCTTCTGTGTAGAAGAAGCAAAGTCACTTTGACCAGTGTTACATGCGTAGACATGTAACGATCCAGTCTGATTTAGAGGGAAAGATAGAACTTCAACGACTTGTTTATAAACACACACACACACACACACACACACACACACACACACACACACACACACACACACACACAACCCCTGATAAGCAGATGGCTAATGGCAAGGGGATAAAACCTGGCTCGTCTCAGAAGCCCCGCCTAAATAAAAATGAACAGATAGTCTTGACGACACATCTCTGAAAGTATAAATATAGGAGCCAAATTAAGCCAATCTGAGATGCCTTCTGGACTCAACACCTGTTTTGAAGCCTTTGCCAGGTTTTGGTGAAAGCCTTTGGGAACTTCCATTGTGAGAATTTTCCTCAGCTTCCTCACACACAGATATCTTCTGGGAGCTCTCCTGAACAAGCTGCCACGCTCATCCAAACCAGTTTTTCAAACCTATTCTTAAGTGCCTAGGACCCCTCATCACTTTTATTGTCGACTGGATTGTGTATTTATATCATTGTCATCTGGATCCTCACTCCAACAAATTGAATTGCAATTATACACAGTTAAGTGGAGTCATAAATTAAACCTCTCCACCCAGGCTGGAGTGAGCATGTTTGAGATCTGAGCTCCTGTGTGCATTATAAGCAGCCAAGAGGAGAAGGAAAGTTCTTCACGCAGGCTGGAGTTACATGGAACTGCAATTTAGATAGCAAGATTGATAAGACTGTGGCTTTCCCCAGGATGATTCTATTTAATATACTGAGCTGCCTTGTACAGATTTGTCCTATCTACTGTGCTACCAAAAGTGGAGTATGTGATGGGTCCCCAGCAAACCTTTCAGTTTTCATCCTTATCTTACTTTTATCACAGCCTCTTTCACTTCTTGACACATGATTCAGATAGACAGAACTCTGCAATCCCCCTTGAGGTGTAGCTTATCTTTTCAGCAACTGGTTAGAGTTAATGGAATTTTCCATCCTTCCTCATGTTATAAAGTTATCTGTATCTTTTGCTTCATTATGTTTCACTGTGACAAGGTAGGTGAGATTTTCATTTGATTTGTTTCCTGTTCTTCATAGGTACAAAGCTAGACTTCATATTTTCCTTTACAGTTAAGTATGGCCATATGGTTAACTTCTGGTCAATAAAAAAAGGAGTAGCCAGACTTATAACCTCTCCAGGCTCCACCCTCCATCTTTCCTAATCTGCAAGCTTTATGCAGAGTAGCATCAAGAGCAGCTGAATAATTTTGTAAAGTTATATATTCAAAGAGCCATGAGTTGAAATGAGTCTAGTTTGGAGGAGATATAAAGGCATTTAATATTTTATTGGGAGGCAGAAAAATAGTTCATGTGGAAACTGTGCTGCTTTGCCATGTGCATGACACAAGGTCAAGCTTGGGCTCCCACTGCATGGAAAGATCTAGATCAGGGACCGTTTTCACTCTCTATGCCTCTCTGGTTTGATCTAATATTTTTTGATCGAATATAAATAACATTTAGCATTATACTAATTTCAGGTGTACAACATAAATGACTTGGAATTTGTACATATTATAAAATGATCACCACAGAAAAAATTAGTGTTCATTACCATGCATAGTTATATGTTTTTGCATGATAAAAACTTTAAAGGGGTTGGATAATTCATTGCCTTGCCATATGTGTGACCCAGATTTGAGCCTGGTCCCCACTGCATTGAAGGAAGCTTCAGTGCTATGTTCCTTTTCATGCTGTCATTCTCTGCTTCTATCTAAAACAGACAGACAGAAAATCTTCCCAAATCTACTCTTAGCATCTATGTTTATATGTGTGCAAACTTCTTTATTATAAGGATATAAAGTTGTGCAAAAGTGATATTGAAGTGCAGAAAACAGACCCCCATGAGAGCAATTCTGGGAAATGTAGTTTTTTATAGCAAGTTATGCAGCTTGATTCTTTTTTAATTTTTATTTATTTATTATTGGATAGGATAGAGAGAAATTGAGGTGGAGGAGAGACAGAGAGACACCAGCAGCATTCTTCACCAGTGCTTTTCCCTACAGGTGGGGCCCAGGGCCTTGAACGTGGGTCCTTGCTTACTGTAATATGTGTGCTTAACCAGGTGGATCACCCCCTGGCCCCTCACAACTATGCTAGGATCATTAAGCAAAGATAACAGCCTAGCAGTGACCTGTAACACTTTCAGGGGACAGACCCAGAACTCACAGGCACTATTTCATTTTGTCCAAGCTGAAGATTCACATCATGGGCATCACTGTGTCTGTTCCTTGGGATTTCTGTCACTTTTCCCTTACAGTCTCTGCTTCTGGAGCTTTCTCAGAGATATTTTCTCTTAGTACCTTTTAAATACATAATAATATGTTTTTTTTCTCAACTATAGTTATGTTGTGACTCACGTACTATGACTTAGCTATTGTACCTGTTCTTGGGAACACTTTAAAAAAATATTAAGTTTTTATTTATAAAAAGGAAAAATTGACCAAACAATAGGATAAGAGGGGGTACAACTCCATACAATTCCCACCATCAGAACTCCGTATCTCATCCCCTCCCCTGATAGCTTTCCGATTCTTTATCCCTGTGGGAGTATGGACCCAAGGTCATTCTTGGATGCAGAAGGTGGAAGGTCTGGCTTCTGTAATTGCTTCCCCGCTGAACATGGGCGTTGACAGGTCGATCCATACTCCCAGTCTGTCTTCCTCTTTCCCTAGTGGGGAAGGGCTGTGGGGAAGCGGAGCTCCAGGACACATTGGTGGGGTGTCTGTCCAGAGAAGTCTGGGCGACGTCATGCTAGCATCTGGAACCTGGTGGTTGAAAAGAGAGTTAACATACACAGCCAAACAAATTGTTGAGCAATCATGGACCCAAAGCTTGGAATAGTGTAGATGAAAAGTTGGGGGGGGGCCTCCATTTTGTAGATAGCTAGTAGGAATATTTTAGTTATATTCCAAAGGGCCTGTGGCTATACTAGTGTTTTTTGTTTGTTTGTTTGCTTGTTTTGCCTGAGCTTGAAATCTGATATGCAGGTGGATCCTAATTATTGTCTGGGGAGGTGGTGTCATGGCTGGCAGAAGGACCAGAAAGCTGGATCAGGGAAGACAATAGCTCCCAAATATGGAAAAGGTGTATAAATATTGTTGACTATAAACCCCATTGATTTGATCTGATCTGGGGCCCATATTCAGCTTAGTAGCCTATGTGATCTCTGCATCCCTATAGATCTGAGCTCACATTCTGTGGTCATAAGTAGGAACGTCCCAAGCTGCCTCAGTATCAGGACCCATCTTCCTCAGGTGTAGCATAGAGTATTCCTTCGGAGGATGGAACATTCTTTACCATTGTTGATCCAAGTTGAGGTCAAGGTCCTATGGGGGCCCACAAAGGGGTCTACTGTGTTGTTCCTGATAGGGATGACCGGTAACAATGGAGAGAGGGATTTATTTATTGTCTAGGCCCATCATGTCTCTTTGGGAATCACAGGACTCCCTGATTAGGGCCCCAGCTGATGAAGTGGCCTGATAGTGACTAAAGAGTCATTGTTAAATATGCCAGTCTCTTGTCCTTATTCAGCTTTTGCAGTCCTTGCTTTGATGAGGTTAGCTTTGCAGTGAGTGAGAGAACTGTAATAGTAAACAGGTGAGGAGGGTATCTAAGTCTAAGTACACAATTTCATTATGAACTTGATACTGACTCACTACAGACTATTGTGTATTTTTGCTTTCAGGTATATATTTTGCCCTAATTTATGGATACATGTGAACATATGCTCTATCTTATGGGACCTGGTCTATATCTAGGTTTTGGGACTTTGTTAGGAAGTGAACCTCCTGGAATGGAATCTGAGAATCCTATGAAAGGAAAGGTCTCACCCAAGTAATGAGGGTGAAAGGTTGACATTCCATGCCTGACGTCTCTGGACACAGTCTGAAGTGAAGCATGCTGAGGTGGTACTTCTTGCATTGATTAGGTTGGGATCGGCAGATGCAATATCACTTGGTATGACTTGAGAGAAGCAGGAAAGTGAGCCCCACCCTAGAGGTTCCAGGACTGGGGGAAATATGGGCTCTAAAGAGGAAGCAGGAGGTCCCTGCTGTCTTAGGGTTTAAGAAGGTAATAGATAGTTATTGCTATAATCACATTATTTGGTAATTGGGTTAACTTTGAAATACCCCTTTATTAGGATTTGCTGTATCATACACAACATCACCATAATTTAAGTCCTTTTACATTATTTGTATATAGCTATGACACAGGTTGCTTCTGTTCTCTCTGGTTTAAGCTTTTAAGAGAGTTGACATATCAAAGACTCAGCCTATGTGTTAAAAAGACTCAGCCTGTGATATAAAAGGTTTGAGATATTCAATCAATTTTTACCCTCACATATTAATTAAATAGTGACTTACATGACTACAAATTTATAGGAGTGTACATAAACACCATTACCACCAACAAAAGATTGTGTCCTATCCCCACCCCCCCAAAGAAGCTGAACATCCGCCCGCACCCTCCACCGAGGGTTTTTACTTTGGTGCCCTACTCCAAATTCAGTCAAATCCTGCTTTGAGTTTCCCTTTCTGTTCTTCTTTCTCAACTTCTGTTTATGAGTGGGATAATTCCATACTTATCTTTATCTTTCATCTTAGCTCACTTAATATAATTCCTTCTAGCTCCATCCAAGAGGGGTCAGAGAAGGTGGGTTCATTGTTCTTAATAGCTGCAGAGTATTCCATTATGTATATATACCACAACTTTCTCAGCCACTCATCTGTTGTTGGGCACCTGGATTGCTTCCAGGTTTTAGCTATTATGAATTGTGCTGCTATGAATATAGGTGTACACATATCTTTTTGGTTGGGCATTATGAAATCCTTGGTGTATATCCCCAGGAGAGGAATTATTGGGTCATATGGAAGGGCCATGTCTAGCCTTGTAAGAGTTCTCCAGACTGCTCTCCACAGAGGCTGGACCAATTTACATTCCCACCAGCAGTGCAGAAGGGTTCCTCTGTCCCCACAGCCTCTCCAGTATTTGTTGCTGCTATCCTTTTTATATGCCATTCTCATAGGGGTGAGATGGTATCTCAATGTTGTCTTTATTTGCATTTCTCTGACAATCAGTGACCTGGAGCAATTTTTCATATGTTTGTTAGCCTTTTGGATCTCCTCTGAAGTGAATGTTTTTGTTCATATCCTCTGCCCATTTTTGGATGGGATCATTTGCTTTTTTGGTGCTAAGTTTGCTGAGCTATTTGTACATTTTGGTTATTAGTTTCTTGTCTGATATATGGCGTGTGAAGATCTTCTCCCATTCTGTGAGGGGTCTCTTTGTTTGTGTGATAGTTTCTTTGGCTGAAACTATGAAGAAGCTTTTCAATTTGATGTAGTCCCATTGGTTTGTTTCTGCTTTAGTCTTCCTTGCAATTAGGTTTTTTTTCATCAAAGATGTCCTTGAGGTTTAGGTGGGAAAGTGTTCCACCAATGTTTTCCTCTAAGTACTTGATAGTTTCTGGTCTAACATCCAGGTCCTTGATCCATTTGGAATTGATTTTTGTTTCTGGTGAGATAAGGTGGTTCAGTTTCATTCTTCTGCATATTTCAACCCAGTTTTCCCAACACCATTTATTGAAGAGAGCCTCCTTCCTCCATTTAATACTTTCAGCTCCTTCATCAAAGATTAGATGTCCATATGTGTGGGGATTTAGTTCTAGGCTTTCAGTTCTGTTCCACTGCTCTTTGTGCCTATTTTTGTTCCAGGACCAGGCTGTTTTGATGATGATGGCCTTATACTATAGTTTGAGATCTGGGAGTGTGATGCCTCCATTTCTGTTTCTTTTCCTCAAGATGGTTTTGGCAGTTCTAGGTGCTTTCTGGTTCCTGATAAATGATTGCAGTTTATGTTCTATTCTCTTAAAGAAACTTGGTGGAAGTTTGATGGGTATCACGTTCAATTTGCATATGGCTCTGGGGAGAATATTCATTTTGATGATATTTATTCTTCCAATCCATGAGCATGTGATGTCTTTCTATTTCTTGATATCATTTTCTATTTCCTTGAATAGTGACTCATAGTTTTCAGTATACAAGTCTTTTACTTCTTTGATCAGCTTTATTCCTAGGTATTTTATTCATTTTGCTGCAACAGTGAATGGGAGTGATTTCTGGATGTCTTCTTCTTCAGATTTTGTGCTTGCATAAAGAAATGCCACTGATTTTTGTACATTGATTTTGTAGCCTGACACCTTGCTGTATTGCCTAATAACTTCCAGTAGTTTTCTGCTGTATTCTTGAGGTTTTATCGTTTTGATGATATTTATTCTTCCAATCCATGAGCATGGGATGTCTTTCCATTTTTGTAATTCTTTCAGAAGACGTTTGATGTATTTAGATGGTCCCTCATTGGGTGCATATATATTAATAATTGTCAAATCTTCTTGGTTGATTGATCCTCTAATGGCCTTGCTTATCTTTTATTACACTCTTTAAAGTCAATTGTGTCAGAGATGAGAATTGCTGATTCTCTCATTTTTTGTGGTCCATTAACCTGTATGATAATTTTCCATCCCTTTGTTTTAAGCCTGTGTTTGTCTTGTTTTGTCAGATGGGATTCTTGTGGGGTGGTGTTTTTTTTTTTAATTAAAAATTTTTTAAAAAAAATTTTATTTAAGAAAGGAGGCATTAACAAAATCATAGGATGGGGGGTTACAACTCCACACAATTCCTGCCACCCAATTTCCATATCCTATCTCCTCCCCAATAGCTTTCCCATTCTCTATCCCTCTGGGGGCATGAACCCAGGGTCCTTGTGGGTTGCAGAAGGTGGGAGGTCTGGCTTCTGTAATTGCTTCCCCGCTGAACATGGGCATTGACTGGTTGATCCATACTCCCAGTCTGCCTCTCTCTTTCCCTAGTGGGGTGGGTCTCTGGGGAAGCAGAGCTCCAGGACGCATTGGTGGGTTCTTCAGTCCAGGGAAGCCTGGCCGGCATCCTGATGGCATCTGGAACCTGGTGGCTGAAAAGAGAGTTAATATACAAAGCCAAACAAATTGTTGAAGAAACATGGACCCAAAGGTTGGAATAATGGAGATGAAGTGTTGGGGGGTACTCACTGCAAACTCTAGTGTACTACTGCTTTCAGGTATATATTTGTCCTAGTTTATGGATACGTGTGAACATATGCTCTATCTCCTGGAACCTGGTCTATATCTAGGTTTTGGGACTTTGTTAGGAAGTGAACCATGTGGGATCGAATTAGAGAATACTATGAAAGGAAAGGACTCACCCAAGTGATGAAGCTGAAGGGTGTCATTCCACACCTGAAGTCTCTGGACACAGTCTGAAGTGAAGCATGCTGGGGTGGCACTTGTTGTGTTGATTAGGTTGCAATCAGTGGATGCAATATTATTTGATAAGAATTGGGAAAAGCATATGGGAAAGTGGGCCCTACCCTAGGGTCCCAAGACTGGGGGAAGTTTAGGCTCTATAGTGGAAATGTGAGGTTCCTGCTGTCTTAGGGTTCAAGAAGACAATGGATGGTTATTGTTGTCATCACATTATTTGATAATTGGGTTAACTTTGAAGGATGGTGTTTTCTGATCCATCCTTCCACTCTGTGGCTTTTAATGGGTGAATTTAAGCCATTTACATATATTGATATTACGGATTTAATGTATTGTAGTGCCATTATTCTACAATTTGTTATTTGCTCTTCTTCTTCTAACGTTTGCCCTTCTTCCGTAGCCAGTCAACAGCATCAGGTTGAGCCTGATGTAAAGTTTCGAGACCTCCTTTGAATCTGGAGAGGTGGCAGTCGTTGACTATGTGGGTCATAGTCTGTCTGGAGCCGCAGGGGCAGTTCGGGTCATCTCTGGCTCCCCAGCGATGGAACATAGCGGCGCACCGGCCATGGCCTGTTCGATAGCGATTGAGGAGGGCCCAATCATAACGTTCTAGGTCAAAGCCGGGTTGATGCTTGCAGGGGTCTGTGATGAGGTGTTTGTTCTTTACCTCAGCTGACTGCCAACTCTGTTTCCAAGAGTCTGGAACAGAGAAGTTCAGTGTAGGCATAGGGGACCAGATTGGGTGACGAGACGTCAAGCGTTGGACAGGGTGGGCGAAGATATCCGCGTCTATTGGCAGGTCCGGTCGAGCGTAGACGTGGGAAATGAACTTAGATGATGCCGCATCCTGACGAATATCTGGCGGGGCGATGTTGCTAAGAACTGGCAGCCATGGAACCGGGGTGGAATGGATGGTTCCAGAAATTATCCTCATGGAGGAATATAATTTGGAATCGACCAAGTGGACATGGGGGCTACGGAACCATACTGGGGCACAGTATTCTGCAGTGGAATAGCATAATGCCAGAGATGATGATCATAGTGTGGAAGCGCTCACACCCCATGAGGAGCTGGCCAGTCTTGCAATGATGTTATTCCTCGCGCCCACCTTTGCTGCAGTTTTTATGAGATGTTTGTGAAATGACAGAGTGTGATCGAGACAAGTATGGCGATGTTCTTGTTTATAAGCGATCTTTTAGAACCTCTTTCAGGGAAGGCTTGGTGATGGTTGCCTCCTTTAACTGTTGTCTGTCTGAGAAGGTTGTGATCTCTCCATCCAGTCTGAATGAATAGCTAGCGGGATATATTATCCTTGGTTGAAACCCTTTTTCATTCAGGTCTTAATAGATATCTTGCCATTCTCTTCTGGCTTTTAGAGTTTGAGTGGAGAAATGTGCTGATAATCTTATGGGTTTTCCCCTGTATGTGGGTATGGGAAGTTACTTAGGTAAGTGTCTGACAAAATCCAGCCTTTCGGCCTTTTTTCTTGCACCTTTCTTGATGTTTCTGTTCCTATCTGGCATTCTTCTGGGATTCGCAAGATGCTGTTTACCCCAGGCTGGTGGGTGTTGTAGCTGAAAATTGGTGAATTGAGTTTAAGGGCTAATGTCTTCTATCACATGTTTAGTTAGCCTTTTTCTCCTGGCTATTTTCCTGTGGTGGTTTTTGTGTCCCTAATAAAACTTCCATTTTGATCAACTCTAAACAAACAAACAAAAAAAAACCCTCAGAAATTTTTACTTTTTTACTATAACTTTTTTAACCCCCCTTCACTCATTTTCCCAATTCCTGTTGCTCTGCTTCCTGTAACCACTAGTCTGTGGAGAACAATATGTTGATCAGAAACAACCAGTTTGGACTTGCCCTGAGTGAAAAATAAATCATAGTTCAATTCTGATGTTAAATCCTGTATAATTTTGGAGTTGTTTGTCACCTTATTTCAAAAAATGCCCCATACCTCTATTTATTGCCATTATAATGAAGGACCTTAGAACTGGTGATAAAGATAAATAAAAATGTGAAAATGCATGTCATATTAGCACTACAGAGTCAGAGTCAATGCTAGGAAACACCAGGTGGAAATGTTTGCATGTCTTATTGGCCATAGTCATGACACCAAAATTTGACACCAAAATCTGACCTAATTAGTTCATTAATTTTTTAAATTATTTTTATTTTCCCCTTTTGCTGCCCTTGTTGTTTATCATCATTGTTGTTATCAATGTCATTGTTGTTGGATAGGAGAGAGAGAAATGGAAAGAGGAGGGGAAGACAGAGAGGGAGAAAGATAGACACCTGCAGACCTGTTTCACCGCTTGTGAAGCGACCCCCCTGCAGGTGGGGCGCTGGGGGCTTGAACTGGGATCCATATGCTGGTCCTTGCGCATTGCGCCATGTGCGTTTAACCTGGTGCGCCACCACCCGGCACCCATTATTTCATTTCTTAAAATAGGAGCAACAGTGTTCAACTTTTAGACAATTAGAAAGTATAGAGGATGTTTATAATTTATTAAATCAACAAAACTTAGTTAACTTAATTGCTAACAAAGGCTAATTTAAAAATCAGTAGCTTACTAACAATGAAATCTGCTACAAATCCATGAGATGAAAAAAACCTATTACACAGCTATAAATATTCTCAGTTCTGTGATCAGACGGAACAATTTCCCTCAGGGTCTTAATAAACAGGAAACTGCATGATACAATGGACAATATCCTTAGCAGACAAAACAACATGTCAGCTACCCTGGCTCTCCTGAGAAGAACATAGGCATATTTTCAAAGGAGTAATTTGAGAATGATTAAAAATAGAGATATTCATTTAAAAAGATAAATGAAAAAAATAGAGATATGTGACTGCATAAAAGATCAATAATAGCGTCCCCCAATTTTATCTACTTTGGTAATTTCACACTCTGCTTTTGGCATTTGAGTTTGCTAAAGGTTATGGGCTTCTGAAAGTATTGTTTTCGTGCATAAACAAGTCTACAAGCAGACATCTTTGTATTCACAGATGCTGCAGTTTCCCTTTATCATTCTCCCTCACCAACCAGCTCTGCCTTGTGTGGGCAGCAACTGCCCCAGGGAGCCTTTTCATCCAAATGGAACAATACTCATTAGATTTTGAAAATGAAACTACTCGTGAAAATGTTTATTTCAAAATGGATCTTGTAAATCTCCCTTCCCCCACCTGTTTAAAATGGAAGCTTCTATTATTACATTTCCATGAAGAGAACCTATAAGAATAATATAAGAAAAAACAGTCTTTGGACAGTAGTGAAATACATAGGAGAGAGAAGAAGAGGGAAATATTGGATATTTATTTATTTGCCTCCAGGGTTATTGCTGGGGCTCACTGCCTGCCCTATGAGTCCACTGCTCCTGAAGGCTGTTTTTTTCCCTTTTGTTGCCCCCCTTTTTTTTTATCGTTGTTGTCATTATTATTATCATTGTTATTGATGCCTTTGTTGTTGGATAAGACAGAGAGAAATCAAGAGAGGAAGGGAAGACAGAGAGGGAAAGAGAAAGACAGACACTTGCAGACCTGCTTCACTTATGAAACAACCCTCCTACAGGTGGAGAGCCTGGGCCTCCAACCAGGATCCTTGTGCTGGTCTTTGCCCTTAGCGCCTTATATGTTTAACCTGCTGCGCTACCGCCCAATCCCCAAAATGAATTTTTAGGTAGAAGTATTAGAGTATATGTTGGTAAAGCAGATGATGGGTATATAATAAAGTACTTTCGATAAATTATAATTGTGGTGCATTGGGCAGCATCCAACTCAAAGAGACATCAACACATAGGGTTTATAGTTCTTAAACAATGGGCAGACTGGAAGGAAGCAATTGATAGTGTTGATTCATCAGCTCACTGATGTCACATCAGGCCTAATATCTCTAATTCTCTTGGTCTTTCCTTTTCAGAGAAAGATACCTGACTCAAAAAGGCTGCTGTGGCTCCAGACATCACACCACTCTCAAGGAAGGTAAGCAAGGGGGAAGTAGACCAAAGTGGCAACATTATTCCCCCCCCCCTTTTTTTCTTCTCTTAGAAAAACCTTTCCATGTGTAACTGTTACGGGACCATTCTGAGCTGCAAAAGAAGTTGATAAAGTGAGCAATATAAAGATTGGAAAGAGACAAAAGAAGAAGGGAAAGACCCGTATCTGTGTTAGCCCAACAACACATGCTACAGGAATGGATATCTTGTACTATACTTTGTTGCTCCCCTCACAATAAATTCTCATTGATAAATGATGCTATGTGACAAGCTTTACTCAGCCTCCATTTCCATGAGAATATTATGTCTCAGAGAAGATTAATGTTGAACTTTCCCATTAATTCTGTCTTGCTTGTAAGTTAATGAGTCCCCTTCAGCTCATCTTCCTCCCCACCTCACATTCAGGTACAACGAAAACCTACCTAAACCCTCTAGGACAACACACTGCCAATGAACCTGGATGAAGAACGTTTGACCTATTCTAAGGAAACAGATTGTATCTATTTTTACCTATTTCAGGGGGATAGCCTCCTTGTTTCTGAACATTGTCTATTCTAAGAAAAATCTTTGAAAGTCAGCTAGCAAAAGAATTTCTAGAAAGTAGCAAACATACACAAGAAAAGTAGCCTACTGTAATCTGTTCAGAAGCGATTTGAGCTTTAAAAAAGAAAGCTTCTGTGACAAGAAACCTGTAAGTCAACATTTCCTCAGTAATGTGAGGAAAACTTCCCACTTGAATTGGGGGAAAAGAGGGAAAGAAAGAATGGAAGAAAGAAAGGAGAGAGACACACATACACAGGGAGAGACAGAGAAAGGGAGAAAGAGAAAGAGAAAGAAAGTCCCTTTCCTTTTTAAAATTGTGATAGAATGGATGCAAAGAGATCAGCATTTTCCTTGTTCCAGGACCTGCATATATAGGAGATATTTTACAATATAAAAAAGCACACCACCTTCCTGATAAAAAAAGAGCAATGCAGGTTGTCCTCCCTCCTCCCCATACCCACTCCCAGCCCTGAAACAGTGCAGTCAATTATATTTAGCTGTCGCTTACATGGGCCTGGCTTATCTCTGATTTCAAGTTGTGTGTGCAGCACTGTGCGCTTATAAGTGATCATGCTTGAGAAGAGTGAGCTTGGTAATCCCGAGCTCTATTCAGTTAAATTAGCAGAACGTCTTAGCAGATCTTCTCCTCTGTGGTACCTAATTATATTTAAGTAAAGGAACTAATTAAAGGACAACAATTTGCCCATTTACACTTCTGTTCCATTACTGCTAAAGACTTGCTGGAGAAGATGGTTTTCTTTTGCTGGATTTAAAAGTGCGTCCCCTTGGAAATAGGCATCTCTTAAATTGATTAGAGGGAGGAGAGTGTATACAGAGATGGGGAAATTAGGTCCGCCTGCTGATTTGTGTCTAGTGAATTTGTGTCTTTGAAAGGGCTGAGTGCTCCCCAGCTCAGACATGCTGAAGTTCTACCTCAAGAGAGAAAAAAAAATCTTCAGAGGGAAAGGCTCTTATCTCCCAGTGTGGAGTCTACCTACTTTAAAAGGATACCTACGAAACATTTAATATAACCTGCAGATGGATGAAACTTGAAAACATTCTGCTAAGTGAACAGAACCAGGCACAAAAGGCCATATGTCAAAATGATTCTATTTATATGAAATATCCAAAAACGGCAAGTCCCTCCAAACAAAAGTAAATTCATGCTGCCAGGGGCTGGGGGGAAGGAGAATGAGCAGTGATTGCAGGGTTTTCTTAGGGGCTGAGAGAAATATTCTGGAACTGGAAAGTGGTGGTAGCTATATAGCAATAAATATGCCAAAGCCCTCTGAACTAGACAGTTTAAAATGGAGAAATGCATAAGACATATATCTAAAAAAAATAAATCAATTAAAGAAAGGAAGAAGCCAGAATGAGAAGGATGAATGTGGGAGTTTCTCATTCATGGGCATAAGAAATAAAAACAGAAAGGAGAAACATAAAAGTAGCATTTGGACGGGGTTTGATGTATTGCACCAAAGTAAAGGATTCGGGTGGGGTGGGGGTGGAGGGCTTCCAGGTCCTGGTGCCTGATGGTGGAGGAGGACCTAGGCTGGGGATGACAGTGTTTTATAGAAAACTAAGAAATTTCCCATATGTAACAATAACTGTATTTACTATAAATCATTAATTCTCCAAATTAAAAAAAAGCATCTCCCCATTAAACAAACAAACAAAAAAACCATTAAGAGCCTCACCTATGAGGGAATGATAACGGAAATGATAAACAATTATTAAAAAGTAGGTGTTGTGTGAGACTGAGCCATGTGGTAGAAGAAAAAGTGGGTTGGAAATCAGGAACCTAATAACTTGAACAGTCACCTCTCCAAACCTCAATTTTCTTTCTCTGCAAATGAGATGAATGGGTTAAGAGAGGCCTGGTTTCTTTCTATTTTTACTTGCCAATGCCAATATTTACTTTTTAGCAAAACTTGTCTGTCCTGCATACCTCCCCCCACCGTCTACCTCCCCACAACCATTATGCTCTACCAACTGGGCTTGAACTTGGAGGCCTATCTTCACTTGAAAATATTATGGGGGACCACACAGCAGCAGGTAAGCAGAGGCACCTCTAGAAAATGTCCTGTGCTGGAGTGCGTGTTCCTTTCTGTGGCTCCCGGAGTGGGAAACTCATCTAGGCAGGTACAGACACTGTTTCTTTCTGAATGCCTCCATGGGCTTTGGTGACTGTCAGAGCCATGCTGCACTATTTAACAGGCAAACGGAAATACATCAGACTTTGTAAGGGAGAAAGTCACTGGTGATTTTGCTCAAATACTTTGAGCTTCTTTGGGTTAACTAGATATTGATATTTTACATTTGACTTTACCTTATTAGTAGGGCTAAAGAGTTTTTTGTTCTGAAGATGTATGGAATGTATAGAAAAGGAAAGCAAGAGAAAAAAAAAAAGGAAAGCAAGGAGGAACATGAGTTTATTTTTTATTTTCCATATTCTTTTTTCATTATATTTATTTATTTATTTATTTGGATAGAGACAACCAGAAATCAAGGGGGAAGGCAGTGGTAGAGAGGGAGAGAGACAGAGACATCTGCAACACTGCTTCACCATTTGCAAAGCTTTCCCCCTGCTCGAACCCAGGTCTTTGAGCATTGTAACATGTGCATTCAACCAGATGCACCACCACCTGACCCCTTATTTTTCATTTTCCAACAATCAAACATCATACTAGTGACCCTTATAGGGATGAATTGTAATAAAAACCAGGAAAATGAGTTCTGGGCTGAGCACCTAGAGGGTCAGGCTTTAGAAATGCATCTGATATGGACTTGTAAATTCATTGAAGAGACTGGTTTGCCCAAGATTCTAGAGGTCCCAGCTTCAATTCATATCACTATGATATGCCAGAACTGAGCAGTGCTCTGGAATATTCCATTTCTCTTTCTCTCACTCTTTCTCCCTCTCTTGGTGTGCCTCTCTCTTGTGAAAATAAATCATTGTATCTTTAAAAAATTCATCTAATTGCCATATAATTCATGTACTCACATGTTAGAAAAATTTGGCTAGAGGTGCTAGAAGAATTTAGCCTTTGTGAGTATGGAAGAGCACACAAGAAAGAAGGAGCGCCCGTGAAATGGCATGCTTGGTGTGCGGCTTGTCGGACTGTCATTGCTCACCTACAGTCTCTATTGTCTGTGATGGTAGGGTTTCGCTCCTTTGGGCTGACTATTTCAGATAGATAGATAGATAGATAGATAGATAGATAAGTTAACCTAAGCTGGACCTAAGGAGAGATTAAGTGACTGCTAACAGTTCAACAGTTTATCAGTGGAGACACCACCTCCAGTCTGCTCCACAACAAGGGGACAGCTGAAGGGAGGAAAGGACTCCCCAGAGACTCACCAAGTGCAACTCTGAGTCTCCATTGCTACTACCCTCAGAATCTGGAGCAGCAACAGGGAGGGACACCAGGGGACAGAGATCTAACCGGGAAACTCAGGAGAAGACCTATACCTTGGTGGCATAGCTGAGGGGCTGTGAAAGTCTCTTTGCATAACCACTGGATTATCTCTGCCACACCCTGCTTTATCTCTTGGTCAGTAATCAGTGATTAAGCTAAGAAGCCTATTGATAGTTTAAAAGCCCTCAGGCTCCCATAGCCTACAGGGAGGAAAAAAAAAGGCTTTTACACCACTGAGCTCCAACTCAGGGATTGAAAAAACTGTTAACTTCCACCACGGTAAACCCTTTAATTAAATTACTTAGACACAAGTCAATCCAGGCAATAGTAATCAATAATTTGAAAAACACTGATAAAGGGAACTCATAACATAATATATAAATGGTTAAAACAACAAGAAAAAATATTGGAGACTCGAACCAGGACAAGAGTCCAGCTAAAAGTCCTCCAGAGGGTGAAGCACAAAACAACGAGTTCAACATCCAAACATTAGCTAAGGAAATAATAACAGGAGTGAGTAAAGAATTTGAAAAAATTGTAATCAGAAATGCAGGAACAACAAATGAGAATATGGAAGAAAATTCTAATTATCTCATGGTTATTAGAGAGCTGAAAGCTGAAATCGCTGAGCTAAGAAGGCAACTAGCTGAACAAGATAAAACAGTATCAGAGCAGGGCAACAAAATAGATGAACTCCAGAAAGCAGTAGAGGGCAGAGAGAATAGAATCTATGAGGCTGAAAACAGAATTAGCAAGATTGAGGATGAATTAGAGACAACTAAAAAAGAAGTAAGAGATCTCAAAAAGAGATTAAGAGATGCTGAAAACAACAGAGTCCTATGGGATGACTTCAAAAGAAACAATATACGCATTATTGGCTTACCAGATGAAGAAAAAGAAGGGGAGGAAGAAAGCGTCCTCCAGGCCATAATAGCTGAAAATTTCTCTAGTCTAGACAACACCAAAGACATAAAGATTCAAGAAGCCCAGAGGGTCCCTAACAGAATTAACCCAGACCTAAAGACACCAAGACATGTCATACTTAGATTGGAAAGGAATAAGGTTAAAGAAAGGATCCTCAAGGCTGCAAGAGAAAAACAAAGAGTCACCTACAAAGGAAAACACATAATATTAGCAGCAGACTTCTCCATACAAACACTATAGGCCAGAAGAGAATGGCAAGATATCTATCGAGTGCTCAATGAGAAAGGCTTTCAGCCAAGAATACTATATCCTGCTAGACTGTCATTCAGACTAGATGGAAGCATCAAAACCTTCTCAGACAAGCAACAGTTGAAGTAAGCAACCATCACCAAGCCTGCCCTGAAAGAAGTTCTGAAAGGTCTCCTATAAACAACCAGACCACCACAAATAGGACATATATCAAAACACTCTAAAACTCTACAAGAATGGCGTTAAAATATCTTCAATCTTTGATATCAATAAATGTCAATGGCCTGAATTCACCTATTAAAAGACACAGAGTAGGAAGATGGATCAGAAAACACAACCCAATAATATGTTGTCTACAGGAAACTCACCTAACTCAACAAGACAAACACAGACTTAAAGTGAAAGGATGGAAAACTATCATATAAGCCAATGGCCCACAAAAAAGGGCAGGAACAGCTATTCTCATATCTGACATGATAGACTTTAAAATAGATAAGATTAAAAAAGATAGGACTGGACACTACTTACTGCTCAGAGGATCAGTCAATCAAGAGGACTTAACAATTATTAATATCTATGCACCCAATGTGAAGCCATCTAAATACATCAAACTTCTACTGAAAGAGCTACAGCAATATATTAACAGTAACACAATCATAGTAGGGGACTTCAACACCCCACTATCTCAACTTGACAGATCATCCAGGCAGAAAATCAGTAAAGACATAAGGGAGCTAAATGAAGAGATAGATAAACTGGAACTATTGGACATTTTCAGAGTCATTCATCCCAAGAAACTGGAATACACATTTTACTCAAATCCACATGGATAATTCTCAAGGATAGACCATATGTTAGGCCACAAAGACAGCATCAGCCTATTCAAGAGCACTGAAATCATCCCAAGCATCTTCTCAGACCACAGTGGAATTAAACTAACACTTAACAATCAACAAAAGATTAGTAACAGTGCCAAAATGTGGAAGCTCAACAGTACACTTCTTAACAACTTCTGGGTCAAAGAGGAAATCAAGGAAGAAATCAAAATGTTTCGAGAGTTCAATGAAAATGAGGACACAAGTTAACAAAATATTTGGGACACAGCTAAAGCAGTCCTAAGAGGGAAGTTCATAGCTATACAAGCACACATTAGGAAACAAGAAAAGGCACAAATAAACAGCCTGATTGCACATCTTAAAGACCTAGAAGAAGAACAACAAAGGAATCCTAAAGCAACCAGAAAGACAGAAATCACTAAAGTTAGGGCAGAAATAAATAACATTGAGAAAAGGAAAACCATACAAAAGATCAATGAAAGTAAATGTTGGTTCTTCGAAAGAGTAAACAAAATCGACAAACCTTTAGCCAGACTCACATAACAAAAAAGGGAGAAGACCCAAATAAATCGGATAGTAAATGAAAGAGGAGATATCACAACAGACACTGCAGAAATTCAACATATCATGCGAGGCTTCTATGAACAACTATATGCCACCAAGCTAGAGAACCTGGAAGAAATGAATGATTTCCTAGATACCTACCAACTTCCAAAACTAAGTAAAGAGGAAGTGGATAACATGAACAGGCCCATCACAGCTAATGAAATTGAAACAGTTATCAAAAATCTTCCCAAAAATAAAAGTCCTGGACCAGATGGTTTTACAAGTGAATTCTACAAAACTTTCAAAGAAGAACTAATACCTCTACTTTTAAAAGTCTTCCAGAAGATTGAAGACACTGGAATACTTCCTGCCAGCTTCTATGAAGCCAACATCACTCTGATACCAAAAGCAGACAGGGACACAACCAAAAAAGAAAACTACAGACCAATATCTCTGATGAACATAGATGCGAAAATATTGAACAAAATTCTAGCCAACCGGATACAGCAGTATATCAAAAAGACTGTTCATTATGACCAAGTGGGGTTTATCCCAGGCATGCAAGGTTGGTTTAATATACGTAAATCAATCAATGTGATCCACTACATCAACAAAAGCAAGACCAAAAACCATATGGTCATATCAATAGATGCAGAGAAAGCCTTTGACAAAATACAACATCCCTTTATGATCAAAACACTACAAAAAATGGGAATAGATGGAAAATTCCTGAAGATAGTGGAGTCTATATATAGCAAACCTACAGCCAACATCATACTCAATGGTGAAAAACTGGAAGCATTTCCACTCAGATCAGGTACTAGACAGGGCTGCCCATTATCACCATTACTATTCAACATAGTGTTGGAAGTTCTTGCCATAGCAATCAGGCAGAAGCAAGGAATTAAAGGCATACAGACTGGAAGAGAAGAAGTCAAACTCTCCTTATTTGCAGATGACATGATAGTATACATGGAAAAACCTAAGTAATCTAGCAAGAAGCTTTTGGAAATCATCAGGCAATCCAGTAATGTGTCAGGCTATAAAATTAACATTCAAAAGTCAGTGGCATTCTTCTATGCAAACACTAAGTTAAAGAAATTGAAATCCAGAAATCAGTTCCTTTTTCTATAGCAACAAAAACAATAAAATATCTAGGAGTAAACCTAACCAAAGAAGTGAAAGACTTGTATACTGAAAATTATGAGTCACTACTCAAAGAAACTGAAAAAGACACAAAGAAGTGGAAAGATATTCCATGTTCATGGGTTGGAAGAATTAACATCATCAAAATGAATATATTACCCAGAGCCATCTACAAATTTAATGCTATCCCCATCAAGATCCCAAGCACATTTTTTAGGAGAATAGAACAAATGCTACAAATGTTTATCTGGAACCAGAAAAGACCTAGAATTGCCAAAACAATCTTGAGAAAAAAGAACAGAACCGGAGGCATCACACTCCCAGATCTCAAACTGTATTATAGGGCCATTGTCATCAAAACTTCTTGGTACTGGAACATGAACAGACACACTGACCAGTGGAATAGAATTGAGAGCCCAGAAATGAGGCCCCACACGTATGGACATCTAATCTTTGACAAAGGGGCCCAGACTATTACATGGGGAAAGCAGAGTCTCTTCAACAAATGGTGTTGGAAACAATGGGTTGAAACATGCAGAAGAATGAAACTAAATCACTGTATTTCACCAAATACAAAAGTAAATTCCAAGTGGATCAAGGACTTGGATGTTAGACCAGAAACTATCAGATACTTAGAGGAAAATATTGGCAGAACTCTTTTCCGCATAAATTTTAAAGACATTTTCAATGAAACAAATCCAATTACAAGGAAGACTAAGGCAAGTATAAACCTATGGGACTACATCAAATTAAAAAGCTTCTTCACAGCAAAAGAAACCACTACCCAAATCAAGAGACCCCTCACAGAACGGGAGAAGATCTTTACATGCCATACATCAGATAAGAGTTTAATAACCAACATATATAAAGAGCTTGCCAGACTCAACAACAAGACAACAAATAACCCCATCCAAAAATGGGGGGAGGACTTGGACAGAATATTCACCACAGAAGAGATCCAAAAGGCTGAGAAACACATGAAAAAATGCTCCAAGTCTCTGATTGTCAGAGAAATGCAAATCAAGACAACAATGAGATATCACTTCATTCCTGTGAGAATGTCATACATCAGAAAAGGTAACAGCAGCAAATGCTGGAGGGGGTGTGGGGTCAAAGGAACCCTCCTGCACTGCTGGTGGGAATGTCAATTGGTCCAACCTCTGTGGAGAACTCTCAGAAGGCTAGAAATGGACCTACCCTATCATCCTGTAATTCCTCTCTTGGGGATCCTAAGGAACCCAACACATTCATCTAAAAAGATCTGTGTACACATATGTTCTTGGCAGCACAATTTGTAATAGCCAAAACCTGGAAGCAACCCAGGTGTCCAACAACAGATGAGTGGCTGAGCAAGTTGTGGTATATATAAACAATGGGATACTACTCAAATGTAAAAAATGGTGACTTCACCGTTTTCAGCCGATCTTGGATGGACCTTAAAAAAATCATGTTGAGTGAAATAAGTCAGAAACAGAAGGCTGAATATGGGATGATCTTACTCTCAGGCCGAAGTTGAAAAACAAGATTAGAAAAGAAAACACAAGTCGAACCTGAAATGGAATTGGAGTATTACACCAAAGTAAAAGACTCTGGGGTGGGTGGGTGGGTCGGGAGAATACAGGTCCATGAAGGATGATGAATGACATAGTGGGGGTTGTATTGTTAAATGGGAATCTGGGGAATGTTATGCATGTACCAACTATTGTATTTACTGTTGAATGTAAAGCATTAATTCCCCAATAAAGAAATAAATTTAAAAAAAAAAAAAAAGAAAGGAAGAAAGAAAGAAAAAACATCTGACTTTTTGCTAACAACAAATGTAAACAAGAACCCTGAAATGTTGGCATTGGCAGTATTGATGGAATAAGCTAGTAATAGTTATGCATTTGTTCCCTGGCATTGTAGATGGAAATGTCACGTTCTTTTAATTTTCACTATCAAATGAAGTCTGATTCATTTCCTCGACTACTAGAGTTGGCAGGTGTGGGGAACTGACCTAAGTCAATCTGCATATTCACAATGACTGGTCCTTATTGGCAACTATCATACTCTTTAATGGTTAAGATAGTTAAGGCAGGTGGCAACCACACCCTGTCTTGAAAATGATTGTGAGTTTCTTACTGGCTTCTGCCACATGTACAGCAATTTTTATTATCAGACAAGTACAAAAGCAGTAATAAACTTGTTTTGTAAGTTTGGTGAAGTTTCACATTTTTACTTTTTTTTTAGACTGTTGGAAATACCTTGTTGGACAGTTTCAGCAGAGGTAGACTGTGTTTGTGGCAGGAATTAGCTAAACTTATAGTCTCCAATAAGTGTGATGGGACCAGAGTAGAATTCTAAACCAGGTGTCACACAGAAGGGTCTAGGAACAGATGCCTAATTTCATTCTCAAACTATCTTTATGCAAAGCTATGTAGGATAAGACTTCTAGTAGGCTCACAAATCTTCCCTATTATTCATATCCCTAAAGAACTACCCTTTCCAAATCCATTTTGCCAATTAAGAAGCTGTGACATTTTGAGACAAAGCCCACTAGAATGTGGGCTTCTAGTTGGAGTCTTTGATATGTTAAGAAAGTAACTCAGAGCTAGTACTTTGTATCATATACTTCACATGTTCTAGCGTATAGAATATAACTAATGCACAAGTAGGGGTGGATAGCATAATGGTTATGCAAAGAGACTCTCATATCTGAGGCTCTAGGCTTCCAAGTTCAATCTGCTGCAATACCATAAACCAGAGCTGGGCAGTGCTCTCACTGAAAGAGGGAGGGAGACACACACACACACACACACACACACACACACACACACACACACACACACACACATACACACACAGAGAGAGAGAGAGAGAGAGAGAGAGAGAGAATAACTAATGCACAACACCTGTGCTGAACTGTTTATAATCAACTAATAGGCAATGTGATAGCAAGATATATGGGAAATCCAATCTCAGGGTCATAGTTCACTCCTCTGTGAGATTTTCTTAGAACATTGAGGTTCATGGCAACAGAACAGCTGAGAGTCTTTGGTATTGAGTGCTGACATTAGCCAAACCTACACTGCTCATTTGCAGGCCAGTGTTGAAGACGCATGCACTGTATGAACAAAAGTAGCCACACAGACCTTTGTAGAAGCTTCTGGGCCAAAAGTGACATGCAGAGAGTCCTGGTAATGATATTACTTAAGAGGTTCTATGAGGAAGGAGCTTAACCTTATCTTTCCAGAATGCATTTCTTTCTTTCTTTTTTTAAATTTATTTAAGAAAGGAGACATTAACAAAATCATAGGATGGGGGGGGTACAACTCCACACAATTCCTGCCACCCAATCTCCATATCCCATCCCCTCCCCAATAGCTTTCCCATTCTCTATCCCTCTGGGAGCATGGACCCCAGGGTCGTTGTGGGTTGCAGAAGGTGGGAGGTCTGGCTTCTGTAATTGCTTCCCCGCTGAACATGGGCATTGACTGGTTGATCCATACTCCCAGTCTGCCTCTCTCTTTCCCTAGTAGGGTGGGCCTCTGGGGAAGCAGAGCTCCAGGACTCATTGGTGGTGTTTTCAGTCCAGGGAAACCTGGCCGGCATCCTGATGGCATCTGGAACCTGGTGGCTGAAAAGAGAGTTAACATACAAAGCCAAACAAATTGTTGAAGAAACATGGACCCAAAGGTTGGAATAGTGGAGAGGAAGTGTTGCGGGGGTACTCACTGCAAACTCTAGTGTACTACTGCTTTCAGGTATATATTTGTCCTAGTTTATGGATATGTGTGAACATATGCTCTATCTCCTGGAACCTGGTCTATATCTAGGTTTTGGGACTTTGTTAGGAAGTGAACCATGTGGGATGGAATTAGAGAATACCATGAAAGGAAAGGTCTCACCTGAGTGATGAAGCTGAAGGGTTGTTGTTCCACACTTGGAGTCTCTGGACACAGTCTGAAGTGAAGCATGCTGGGGTGGCACTTGTGTTGATTAGGTTGCGATCAGCAGATGCAATATTATTTGATAAGAATTGGGAGAAGCATATGGGAAAGTGGGCCCTACTCTAGGGTCTCAGGACTGGGGGAAGTTTAGGCTCTATAGTGGAAAAACTGCTCCAGGTCGCTGACTGTCAGAGAAATGCAAAGAAAGACAACATTGAGATACCACCTCACTCCTGTGAAAATAGCATACATCAAAAAGGACAGCAGCAACAAATGCTGGAGAGGCTGTGGGGACAGGGGAACCCTTTTTCACTACTAGTGGGAATGTAAATTGGTCCAGCCTCTGTGGAGAGCAGTCTGGAGAACTCTCACAAGACTAGACATGGACCTTCCATATGACCCAGTAATTCCTCCCCTGGACTCCATATACCTCAAGGACTCCATAACACCCAACCAAAAAGATGTGTGTACTCCTATGTTCATAGCAGCACAATTCATAATAGCTAAAACCTGGAAGCAACCCAGGTGGCCAACAACAGATGAGTGGCTGAGAAAGCTGTGGTATATATACACAATGGAATACTATACAGCTACTAAGAACAATGAGCTCAACTTCTCTGACCCACTTTGGTCAGAGCTAGAAGGAATTATGTTAAGTGAGCTAAGTCAGAAAGATAAAGATGAGTATGGGATGATCCCACTCATCAACAGAAGTTGAGAAAGAAGATCAGAAAGGGAAACTAAAAGCAGGATCTGACTAAATTGAAAGTAGGGCACCAAAGTAAAAACCCTGTGGTGAATGGGAGGGTGGACATGCAGTTTCCTGGGCCAGCAGGGGTGGGGGTGGGGGTGGGGGTTGGTGGGTGGTATGGGACACAATCCTTTGGTGATGGGGATGGTGTTTATGTACACAACTATTAAATTGTAGTCATATAAATCACTATTTAATTAATATGAGAGGGGAAAATTGATTGTATGTCTAACAAAGGGACTTTTCAAAGCTAACCCAATTACCAAATAATGTGAGGATAACAGTAACTATCTATTGTCTTCTTGAATCCAGAATGCATTTCTTTGTGGTCAAGTGTTTCTGGGACCATTCTCTTTCCTTGGGGCAGTCCATTTCTGTATCTTTGACTGGAGAGCGAACCTGGGGGCAGAAGTCAGGCAAAGATCCAAATGCAACTCTTTTAGTGTCATGAAATGACAATGTGTGAAAAATATAGATTTTACACTACCAGTCCATACTGTTCCTTACCACTTTAACTATTACCAACTATTAACTATCAACATTGTTCACACACTTGCCCTATTTTCTTTTCTTTTTTATTCATTTATTTTATTTAATTTTTTTTTACAAAAAAGAAACACTGACAAAAACCATAGGATAAGAGGGGTACAACTCCACATGATTCCCACCACCAGGACTCCATATCCCATCCCCTCCCCTGATAGCTTTCCTGTTCTTTATCCCTCTGGGAGTATGGACCCAAGGTCATTGTGGGATGCAGAAGGTGGAAGGTCTGGCTTCTGTAATTGCTTCCCTGCTGAATATGGGTATTGGCAGATCTATCCATACTCCCAGCCTGTCTTTCTCTTTACCTAGTGGCGCAGGGCTCTGAGGAAGCGGAGCTTCAGGACACATTGGTGGGGTTGTCTGCCCAGGGTTGGCATCATGGTAGCATCTGGAACCTGATGGCTGAAATTAGAGTTAACATATAAAGTCAACTTGTTGACTAATCATGAATCTAAAGGATGGAATATTGCAGATGAAGATTTGGGGGTCTCCATTTTAGAAATAGCTAGTAGGTCTATTTTAGGTATATTCCAAAGGGCCCAGGACTTTATTTGGTTTTTCCTGAGCCTGACATCTGATATGCAGGTGGACCCAGGTTATTGACTGGGGAGATGATGTCATGGCTGGAAAAAGGACCAGAAAGTTGGATCAAGGAAGAGAGTAGCTCCCAAATATGGGAAAAGTGAATAAATATTGTTGACTGTAAACCCCACCGATTTGATTTGGGGCCCATATTCAGCATAGGAGCCTATGTAACCTCTACATCCCTATAAATCTGAACTTGCATTCTGTGGTCATCAGTAGGAACATTATGAGTTGCACCAATTTCAAAACCCATCTTCTTCAGGTGGTAGATAGAGTATGGTATCCAACCCCCTTTCGGAGGATGGAACATTCTCTACCGTTGTTGATCCACATGGAGGGCAAGGTCCTTT
Organism: Erinaceus europaeus; assembly: GCF_950295315.1. NCBI lineage: Eukaryota > Metazoa > Chordata > Mammalia > Eulipotyphla > Erinaceidae > Erinaceus > Erinaceus europaeus. Next base: position 20,696,296 of record NC_080169.1, read on the forward strand.
GGGGGCCCACAAAGGGGTCCATTATGTTGTTCTTGATGGACATGACTAGTGATAATAGAGAGAGGGATCTATTAGAGGTCTAGGCTCATCATGTTTGTGTGGGAATCCCAGGACTTTGTTAGGAAGTAGACCACCTGTAATGGAATTAAGGAGTCCTATGAGAAAGGAAAGGTCTCACCCTAGTAATGATGCTGAAGGGTTGACATTCCACACCTGACATCTCTGGATGTATATTGAACCAGCCTTGCATTCCTGGAATAAATCCCGCTTCGTTGTGATGAACAATCTTTTTGATATACTGCTGTATCCGGTTGGCCAGGCTCTTGTTTAATATTTTAGCATCTATGTTCATCAGAGATATTAGTCTATAGTTTTCTTATTTTGTTGTGCCCATATCTGCTTTTGGTATCAGGGTGATGTTGGCTTCATAGAAGGTGGAAGGGAGTGTTCCTATTTCTTCAATCTTTTGAAAGAGCTTTAAAAGTATTCTTTTAAAGAAATATAAAGTATTCTTTTAAAAGATTTCTTCCAGATTCTCTATCTTGGTGGCATACAGTTGTTAATAGAAAACATGTAAGTTTTGATTCATTTGAAAGATTATAACCACAGGTCCCAGACTTCACAAAAATTCACTGAAAGAATGAATCAATGACTTCATACACAAATAAAATTAAAAGTGCCTCGTTATTTAATAATGCCTAACTACTTTATAGTTCTTACAGTGCTTTAATATAGATTGTTTCATTTATTTGGCAACCTCTGAGGTAGAGATAACTTTCTCTGTTATTGGATATAAGTAAACAGGTTCAGTTAGACCAAAATTCTTTCTCTGTTCTTGGTTTATTTCGATGATAACATTGTCTTGAAACTATTGTATGTATTTGTTTGTGTAATGCTTTTCTTAGACAAGTCTACATTTCTTTTTAGACTAGTGGTCCAAGAGGGCAAGAAAATGTCCATCAAAGTCATTTACCACCTCAGCATCTAGAATAGAGCCTGCTACATAGTAGCTGCTCAATACAAATTTATTGAACAAATGAATGAATAAGAATATGCCCATCCCAAGTGACTTTTATGCTAAAATGTCTATTATAAAATAATAGTAGGATTTAAAATTTTTGTATTATCTTTATTTATTGGATAAAGACAGCTAGAAATCTAGAGGAAAGGAAGAGATAGGGAGAGAGACAGAGAGACACCAGTAGCAATGCTTCACCACTTGTGAAGCTTTCCCTCTGCAGGTGGAGACCGGGGACTTGAACCTGGGTCCTTGCGCATTATAATGTGTGTGCTCAACCAGGTGTGCCACCACCCGGCCCCCAATAGTAGGGTTTTAAATGTTCTTAATTGGCAAAATTAAACAGACTCCTGAATTCTAAAGTAGTTACATACTTTTCCAGGTTGAGTGTTTTTTATCATGAAGGGATGTTGAATTTTGTTAAGTGTTTTTTATATATCAAGTAAGATGTCTATAGACATGTGCTTTCCTGTTCATGTTGGATATTACATTGATTAATTTTTCTTTCTTTTTTAAAATTTCTTTATTGGAGAATTAATGTTTTACATTTGACAGTAAATACAATAGTTTGTTTTAACACTTCTCAGTTTTCCATACAACAATACAAACCCCCACTAGGTCCTCTGTCATCCTTGGACCTGTATTCTTCTCCCCACCTACCCACCCCAGAGTCTTTTACTTTGGTGCAATACACCAATTCCAGTTCAGGTTCTAATTGTGTTTTCTCTTCTGATCTTGTTTTTCAACTTCTGCCTGAGAGTGAGATCATCCATATTCAGCCTTCTGTTTCTTATTTCACTTAACATGAACTTTTCAAGGTCCATCCAAGATTGGTTGAAAATGGTGAAGTAACCATTTTTTATAGCTGAGTAGTATTCCATTGTGTACATAGACCACAACTTGCTCAGCCACTCATCTGTTGTTGGACATCTGGGTTGCTTCCAGGTTTTGGCTATTACAAATTGTGCTGCTAAGAACATATGTGTACACAGATCTTTTTGGATGGGTGTGTTGGGTTCCTTAGGATATATCCCCAAGAGAGGAATTACAGGATGATAGGGTAGGTCCATCTAGCCTCCTGAGAGTTCTCCAGACTGCTCTCCACAGAGGTTGGACCAATTGACATTCCCACCAGCAGTGTAGGAGGGTTCCTTTGAACCCACACAACCTCTCCAGTATTTGCTGCTGTTACCTTTTCTGATGTATGACATTCTCACAGGAGTGAAGTGGTATCTCATTGTTGTCTTTATTTGCATTTCTCTGACAATAAAAGACTTGGAGAATTTTTATGTGTTTCTCAGACTTTTGGATCTATTCTGTGGTCAATATTCTGTCCATGTCCACTCCCCAGAGTCTCATTTGTTGTTTCTGCATTTCTAATGACAATTCTTTCAAACTCTTCTCACTTCTGTGATTATTTCCTTAACTAGTGTTTGGATGTTGACCTCATTATTTTGTGCTTCAACATTTGGGGGGCTTTTAGCTGGACTCTTGTCCTGGTTCATTTCTCCAATATTTCTTCTTGTTGGTTTAACCATTTTATATAGTATGTTATGAGGTCCCTCTCTCAGCACTTTTCAAATTACTGATCACTCTTGCCTGGATTGACTTGTGTCTATGTAAGGTAATTAAAGGGTTCACAGTTGTGGAAACTGACAGTTGTTTCAATAGTATTTTAATTCCTGAGTTGGAGCTCAGTGGCTTAAAAGCTTCTTTTGTTCTTTTTCTTCCCTGTAGGCTATGGGAGCCTGAGGACTTTAAACTATAAGTAGGCTTCTTACCTTAATCACTGACTCTTGACCAAGAGATAAAGCAGGGTGGGGCAGAATTAATCCAGTGGTTATGCAAAGAGACTCTCACAGCCCCAGCACTAGGCCACCAAGGTATAGATCTCCTGAGTTTCTTAGTTAGTTCTCTGTCCCACAGGGCCTCCCTGCTGCTGCTCCAGATTCTGAGGGCAGTAGCAATGGAGACTCACAGTTGCATTTGGTGAATCTCAGGGGAGTTCTCTCCTCCCTTCATCTGTCTTTTTCTTGGTGAAACAGACTGGAGGCGGTGTCTCAACTGTTAAACTGCTGGACTGTTACCAGCCACTTAATCTCTCCCTAGGCTCCTCTCTGTCCTTGAGCCACACGTGTTTGCACTTACTGGTGATTTGGTGGTTTCCTTCTTCTAGCATTTGCCCTTCTTCCGTAGCCAGTCAACAGCATCAGGTTGAGCCTGATGTAAAGTTTCGAGGTGGTTTCCTGAAGTCATTCTAGTCCTGTCTTGTTGCAGTCCCAGGTGATCTCCTTTGGTATTCCTAGTTGACCCGAGAGAAGAGAGAGGAGAGAAACACAGCTGCTGCTGCTCTGTAGCCCCGCCTCCGGAGGTACATGTCACATTGATTAATTTTTCCTATTTTGAATTACCCTTGTGTTCCAGTAAACTAGTAATAACAGGAAAATAGCTTCACAGAATGAAAGTCACAGATGAAAAAAAACACAGTTACATTGTACTTGGTGAAAGACTGAAAGTTTTCCCTCTAAGATCCGTCACAGGATGAGGATGTGAACATTCACCACTTCTCTTCAACACTGCACTATCAGATCTAACCATGGCAAGCAGGTGAGAAAAAGTAGTAAAAGGCATTCTGATTGGAAAGGAGGTAGTAAAGTCACTTCTATTTGCAGACAATATCATTTTCATGTAGAAAATTCTAAAGATCCTGATGCTCTGTTTCTGGATTCTAATTCAGTAGCATTGGGGAAGGGCTTATTAATCTATATGTGATAAACATTCAGGTAATGAACATGCAGTCGCATAGGATTCTCATGTGGGAATACTTGGCTGAAGCAAGGCATACTGGCAGTTGTCTACTTAGAAAGATGTATATATTTTTAAATGAACCTGTTAGAGAAGACAGGAAAATAGTTTTGTAAAGAGAAGAGCTCTTTTAAAAATATTTATGTTATTGAGAGATACAGAGAGACACAGTGAAAAAGACCGGTGCACTGCTCACCTTTGGCTTAGAGTGGTGCTTGGGATTGAACCTGTGACCTTGGAGCCTCAAGCATGAAAACCTTTTGCATAACCACTATGTTGTCTCCCCAGCCCAGGAAGAACTTATTATTATTATTATTATTCAAAAATTTAAATTATCTTTTTTTATTGGATAGAGACAGCCAGAAATTGAGAGGGTAGAGGGACATAGAGAGGGAGAGAGACAGAGAGACACCTGCAGCACTGCTTCACCACTCGAAGAGCTTTCCTCCTTTGGGTGGGGACCGGGGTCTTGAACCAGGGTTCTTTTTAAAATTTTTAAAAAATATTTATTTTCCTTTTTGTTGCCCTTGTTGGTTTTTTTTATTGTTGTTGTAGTTACTGATGTCGTTGTTTTTTGGATAGAACAGAGAGAAATGGAGAGAGAAGGGGAAGACAGAGAGGAGGAGAGAAAGATAGACACCTGCAAACCTGCTTCACTGCTTGCAAAGCCGCCCCCTGCAGGTGGGGATCCAGGGCCTTGAACTGGGATCCTTACGCGGGTCCTTGCACTTCACGCCACATGCACTTAACCCGCTGTGCTACCGCCAGACTCCCAAACCAGGGTTCTTATACATTGTAGCAATTGCGCTCAATCAGGTGTGCCACCACCGGCCCCAGGAAGAACTTTTTATAACATGAATAATTAGCCAACCAACCCTGTGTCCATATGTGAATCCACTATATTTATTTCAATGAGGGCACATGTAGGAACCAACTGTTTAGGAGAATTCTTCAATAGTCTAAGTCTATCACCTCCACATATCCACTATTTACATCTTAAATATCCATGCGTTAAAGTAGTGTTGTAATTTGTATCCTGGGTTAGGTGACAGAGGGTCAGTAAAACATCACACGCTCATTTCTGAACACATTATTGTGCTATGTTGTTTCTCTGTCCATGTCCAGCCCTGGGGCCCTTTAGAGGTCCAGCCCTTCCTAGCCTTTCTTTGGTGGCAGTGTGTCATAATATTCTGTCTTGTCTTCTGGATTTTAGGTATTACTGCTTTGGACTCTGGTAACACCTATAGTCTTCATTTATATACTTATCATTTTATGGGGTGTGTGTGATTGTTTACAGTAAAGCTGTTGACACATAGTATCTGTACTCTTCTCCTTTTCCTTTTGCCTGCCACCACACCCTCTTCTCCATGACATCCAGAAAAAAAACCTAGAGAAACTTCTGCAGAACTTGGCCAACATTTGATAAATAAAAAGGATGAATGTCAGCTAGGACAACAACATTTCTTATAGAAAAATTTATTTATTGGATAGAGACAGCCAGAAATTGAGAGGGTAGAGGGAGGTAGTGAGGGAGAGAGACAGAGAGATAGATTGTATATTTTAAATCATTGATCTTTTTCAACACTGTCACTTTCCCCCACCCCCTACTTCCCACCCCTCAATTAATGTTTTTCTGCTGCCTTTTCTTCCCTCTACCTCTTGGGTCACCAGGAAGCTGAGCAGAGAAACCAGTCAGGAAGGCCTGCTTCCTGCCTTTAGTGCTCTTGGTGAGGAAATCCCAAATTCCTGAGAGCCTTGGAGACCCACAAAGGGGACCCTTATGAGAATGCCTGTCTGGTAACTGAACTAGCAGATGCTCTTCAGTCCACGGGAAGAAGTGTGCCCTGGGCTTTGTCACTTTGTTGAGAAGCAAAAAGTGTATTTGTTGGCCTTTCCTGTGTGATGAGAAAAGGGAGGAAGGAAATATATAGTATATGTTTGTTCTCTTTCCCTCCAACTGCACCCAAATCCAACACACACACACACACACACACACACACACACACACACACACACACACACACATACACACACACACACACTTTTCTTCCAGGGTCCAGAGGAGACAGTTTCAGGTGTGTGTGTCTTAAACTAATATTGACAAAGTCTAATGTTTGCTAATGTTAAAGAGTCAGACAGGACAGATGAAGTAGCTAGTAGTTAGCTGCTTTGCCATGTGCAACCCAGGTTCAAGTTCCCACCACAATGAAGGAAGCTTTGGTGTTGTGGCTCCTATCTCTCTCTCTCTCTCTCTCTCTCTCTCTCTTCTTTGCCTGTATGTCTCTATCTAAGAAGAAAAAGGAAGAAAGGAAGAATTAGACAAATAATGATGGAGCAAGGAGTAACTTTCTTCTGAGATCAGACGAGATCGGGCATGTTCAGGGTGGTATGGCTGTAGACAAGGAGTAATTTTCTAATCTTTATTATAAATGTAAAAGTTTAGAGACTGAGAAACAGCTTTCCCTGTAGAACACATGCTTTTTTGTGTATGAGACCCACAGATTGAGGCCTAGCAGCACAAAAGAGCACCATAATACTATTATACCAAAGGCAATCTACAATTTTCAGTACAATACTTATCAAGATCTCAATAGCATTTTTCAGCAAATTGAACTTATCCAAAGATTTGCATGGAAACAAACACACAAAAAATTACAAATAGTCACACCACTTCTGAGAAAAACAAAGGAAAAATATGGAGGTATCACAGTATCCAACTTCAGTTTATATTACAAAGTAATAGTATATAAGACAACAGGATACTGGAGTAAAAATGGATACTTGAATCGAGCAGAATTAAAAGTAAAAAAATGAGCCCACACATATACAACCATGTAATATACGAAAGAGGGGCCAAAACCATTCAATGAGGTAAAGAAGATTATTCTGACAAGTGTTTGTCTTATTAAGTCAAATGGCCAAGCAGATGTATGTTTCTTTAAAAGCACATGCATAATTTTATTTAAACAGCAAGTCTCTTGACTTGAAGGGAATACTATGTACAATTCATTTATTTTAAAGTTATTTATTGCTAGGTAGATTGCCCTACAGGTAACATACAAAACAACCTATCCAACTATCCTTGATTTTACAATATTAAAAAAAAAATTAAATGTGTTGCTACATTTTCTTATTTTCTTTTTCTGAGTCTTTGGACTCTGCTTCTTTGTTCTCCTTTTCCTCCACCTCCTCCATTTCAGTTTTAGGCAGTTTTTTTGCAAAAGTGTATTCCCCTAGTTGCAAAAGATCACCATGTGTGGAAAGATCCATTTAGACAAAACTTTATGGACAAAGAATGCTATTATTAAAGTATAAGATAAGTCTTCCCTTTCTGCTTTGAAAGAAGGGTTTCAGAAAAATTGACTGTTATCTTCACATTATCTTGGTTCTGTGTTTTGTTTGTTTTTCTATGGCTGCCCTTAAACCATAATTTTAAAGGACTTTGTATTTTGCCTGTGACTTACGAAATGCTGAAGAAAACTCTGGTACTTGTGTGAGGGTTTCTTAACAGCTGTTAGAATCAAGGGGCATTAAAACAGGAAAGGATTTAGAAATTCAAAAGACACCACAATATCTAGGTATTCATGCCTATTTCCAAAGTTATGTTTTGTGAAAATATTCTTTTATAAAATGTCATTATAGAAAATTATCCAAATAGAGATTTATTCTGGCTGAAACAAAGCATGCCAAAATTTTGGCAAGACTGGGTCTTTATCATGGAACTAACAGGTTCTAAAACTCTACTGTGAAAACAATTCCACAGCCTGAAATTTAATGGCATAAAGTAATAACAAACACACAGTCCTCATAACAACTGGTTAACAACTAAGAATTTTGATTACACAGAGAAGAAAGAAACTCTAATGGAAAATTTTGATTTATGCCAAATTTGAATCTAATAAAAGTCTTTGCTAGCTGCCTGAATTATTAAAACAATCTATGAGCTTTTGACTTTGAGAAACTTTTGTTTGTCCTACTTACATTCATATGAGGATATTGGAAAAACATTCACTCTTGTTCCTTGTGTTTTTAAAGACTTTTCACTGTTGAAGGATTTGGTTTTCTAGTGTGCGCCATGGTAACAGTCCTGCTTTACTGCTGACTCTCAAGGCATATTACATGCGCTTTCACTCCACACTGTTATGACTGAAAAAAATTTCAAAAGGACGTAAGGATCCCGGTTCGAGCCCCCGGCTTCCCACCTGCAGGGGAGTCGCTTCACAGGCGGTGAAGCAGGTCTGCAGGTGTCTATCTTTCTCTCCCCCTCTCTGTCTTCCCCTCCTCTCTCCATTTCTCTCTGTCCTATCCAACAACGAATTGCGTCAACAAGGGCAATAATAATAACCACAACAACAACGAAGCTACAACAAGGGCAACAAAAGGGGGGGAAAAATGGCCTCCAGGAGCGGTGGATTCATGGTGCAGGCACCAAGCCCAGCAATAACCCTGGAGGAGGAAAAAAAAAAAATTTCAAAAGGAGTACTAAAGAAGTTAGTATCACACGCTGCTTGAAAGGGAAACAAAAATCTTAAACTTCATTTTTAAAAGGTCCACTGGCCAATGGGGGGGGGGAAGGAGGTAAGAGTTTCAAATCATACTTTCCCATTGAGGAGGGGAACAGAGGTCAATTTCTCAGCTCATTCACCCAATCATTATTGTTTGTTTCTTCTTATATAATTTGTCTCTTTAGTGCATGTGCAGGATTCCATATTTTTAGAGTCAGTCCTATACAAAAAGGCCACCCTACTGAGTCCAGTGTTTTTTTCTTTTTAAAAATTTTAAAATATTTATTTATTTATTTTTGTTGTTGCCTTTGTTGTTTAACATTGTTGTGGTTATTGATGTCTTTGTTGTTGGATAGGACAGAGAGAAATGGAGAGAGGAGGGGAAGACAGAGAGGGGGAGAGAAAGATAGACACCTGCAGACCTGCTTCACTACCTGTGAGGCGACTCCCCTGCAGGTGGAGAGCCAGGGCCTCAAACTGTAATCCTTCTGTGGGTCCTTGAGCACTGCGCCACCTCCCGATTCCCAGTCCAGTGTTTCTTTTCAGAATGGGACATTACAGAAAGGAGCAAACTAGAGTGCCTAAAAACAAGTGTTCAAAGGTTGCACTAGAACTTCTTCTTTAACTGTAGTAGATGCAAGCTAAAGTTCGCTTCTTAATAATAATAGACAGTGATAGATGAAAACTAGTTCCTTTCTTTTTATTTTATTTTTTAATGTTTATTTATTCTATTTTGTTGCCCTTGTTTTATTGTTGTAGTTATCATTGTTGTCATTGTTGGATAGGACAGAGAGAATGGAGAGAGAAGGGGAAGACAGAGAGGGAGAGAAAGACAGACACCTGCAGACCTGCTTCACCGCCTGTGAAGCTACTCCCCTGCAGGTGGGGAGCTGGGGGGCTCAAACTGGGGTCCTTACGCAGGTCCTTGTGCTTTGCACCACCTGCGCTTAACCTGCTGTGCTACCACCCGACTAGTGGTGGACTACCACCCTGACTAGTTCCTTTCTTAACAATAGGAGATGCAAACTAGAATCTCAGAAGTATTTTTTAAATTATCTTTATTTATTGGAGACAGCCAGAAATCGAGAGGAAGGGGGAGATAGAGAAAAGGGGGGACAGAGAGACATCTGCAGCACTACTTCACCACTTGTGAAGCTTTCTCCTTGCAGTTAGGGACCGGGGGCCTTGTGCATTGTAACTTGTGCACTCAATCAGGTGTTCCACCACCTCGGCCCCTTAACAGTGACTTTTAATCTCTTCTAGCTGTTACATGATGGGACTAAAATTTCTAAGTGCTCAGACTCACCTTCTCAGAAGTGCCTTAACGGATATTATGGGGAAGGACTCCACTATTTCAGAATACTTTAAGTGTATTTCCCTTGTGTGACCTAGAAGAACTCTTAGTGAGCATATCTTTTTTTAAAAAAATATTTATTTATTCATTCCTTTTTTTGCCCTTGTTTTATTGCTGTAGTTATTATTGTTGTTATTGATATCATTATTGCTGATAGGACAGAGAGATGGAGAGAGGCAGGGAAGACAGAGAAGAGGAGAGAAAGACACCTGCAGACCTGCTTCACTGCTTGTGAAGTGACTTCCCTGCAAGTGGGGAGCCGGAGGCTTGAACCAGGATCCTTATGCCACCTGTGCTTAACCCACTGCACTACCACCCTAATCCCAGTGAGCATATTTTACTGTTGTTCAGTAAGTCTGAGATAAGCAAGAGCAACATAGGACTCTGAATACAAAGAAAAATGATTAGCATTAGGTTTAAATTTTAAAATATTCATTATGTGTCACTACTCTATCTAAAGTAAGTTTCCCCAATTTCTTTGAAGAACAGAAAGTAGCAGAATACATTTTGACTTTTTTAAAAAAAATTTTATCATCTTTATTTATTTATTGCATAGAGTCAGCCAGAAATCGAGAGGGAAGGGGCGTGTAGAGAGGCAGAGAGACAGAGAGACACCTGCAACACTGCTTCACCGCTCGTGAAGTTTTCCCCTGCAGGTGGGGACTGGGGACTCGAACCTGGGTCCCTGTGCATTGTAACATGTGCGCTCAACCAGGTGCGCCACCACCCAGCCCGGCATTTTGGCTTTTAAATCACTTCTGTAGATTTTTAAAAAAAAAATTTATTGGGGAATTAATGGTTTATAGTCAACAGTAATATGCAATAGTTTGCATATGCATATCATTCACATTTCTCAGTTTTCCACATAACCCCTCTAGGTCCTCCTCTGCCAGGACCTGAACTCCCCCACCCCCACCCCAGAGTCCTTTACTTTGGTGCAATACACCAGACCCGCTCTAAGTTCTGTTTTGTATTTATTGTTCAAGGTTTTTAAAACTTTTTTTGTAATTGGATTCGTTTCATTGAAGGTGCCTTTAAAATTTAGATGGAAAAGAGCTCTGCCAATATTTTCATCTAAGTATTTGATAGTTTCTGGTCTAACATCTAAGGGGGTATTGAAATATCCCACTATTACTGTGTTACTGTTAATATATTCCTTTAGCCCTTTCAGTAGATGTTTGATGTATTTAGATGGCCTCTCATTGGGTGCATAGATGTTAATAATCTTTAAGACCTCTTGATTGACTGATCCTGTATGAATTAAGTAACCACACCTATCTTTTAAAATTTTATTTATTTTAAGGTCTATTATGTCAGATTGAGAATAGCTGTACCTGTCCTTTTTTTTGTGGTTCATTGGCTTGTATAGTAGTTTTCCATCTTTTTACTTCAAGTCCGTGTTTGTCTTCTTGAGTTAGGTGAGATTCCTACAGACAATATATGGGTTTGTTTTCTGATCCTACTCTGTGCCTTTTAGTAGGTGAATTCAGGCCATTGACATTTATTGATATTATAGTACAAAGATATTTTAATGCCATCATTCTAAAATTTTAGTATGTTCTGGTATATGGCATGTTTATGATGATGTGATTGCTTATAAGAGACTTTTCAGAAATCCTTTCAGGACAGGCTTGGTGGATAGTTGATTCCTTCAACTGTTGCTTGTCTGAGAAGGTTTTAATGCCTCTATCTAGTTTGAATGACTGTCTAGCAGGATATGAATAGAATGACAGTCTAGTAGTCTTGGTTGAAAGCCTTTCTCATGGGCATTGACAGGTTGATCCATACTCCCATCCTGTCTCTCTCTTTCCCTAGTGGGGAAGGGCTCTGGGGAAGCGGAGCTCCAAGGCACATTGGATGGGAGTATGGATCGACCTGTCAACGCGCATGTTCAGCAGAGAAGCAATTACAGAAGCCAGACCTTCAGCCTTCTGCATCCCACAGTGATCTTGGGTCCATACTCCCAGAGGGTTAAAGAGTAGGAAAGCTATCAGGGGAGGGGTTGGTATATGGAGGTCTGGTGGTGGGAAATGTGCAAAGATGTACCCCCTCTTATCCTATGGTTTTATCAGTGTTTCCTTTTTATAAATAAAAAATTAAAAAAAAAAAAAAAGAAAGGCTGCCACTATATTGCTCCACTTCCATAGCACTGAGAGTGTATGTCTTCTCCTGAGTTTTCCATCAGGACTCTCTCCCTGATGTCAGCACAGGGCCTCCCTGCTGCTGCTCCAGCCTCCAGCAGTAGAGACTCACAGTTGCGTTTGTTGAGCCTTAAGGGATCCTCTTCTCCCATCAGCAGTTTTATTTGTTGATAAAACTCAGACCTGAGGTGGTGCCTCAACTGGCAAACTGCGGGACTGTTACTAGTCACTCCTAAGTAGAAACAGGCTTTCAGTCCCAGGAATCTCTTCTTAGGCCCCTCTATGTCCACAAGCCACACGTGTTTGCACTCACCTGTGACTTGGTGGGTTCCCAAGTATTCTGAGTCTTGTCTTGTGTTCTCAGGTGATCTTCTTTGTTATTCTTAGTTGACCCAGGGAGAAGAGAGAGATGTAGATGCTGCTACTCTGTAGCCCTGCCTCTGGAAGTCTAATAGATTTTTTTTAAAAAAGAACTTCTTCCCATTAAATTCTTAAGTAGGCTTTGCTCACCAAGGCACTCTCCATTCAAATGCAAATCTGAGCTAGGTTTGAAGATCTCTGCACTTGAATTCACAAGTCTATTTCTTCATTTTTTAGACTTAGGAATTATGATAAACCTTTTCTCATATTTTTTAGAGGCCTAGGTCAAAAATCTATCCTTGATCTGTATAAAATCATAACTCTTGATAGCATGGTGAGATGGGGTGAGGAGACTTAGACAAAATAGGTTCTACGTGGTCCATTAGGCATGTTTGAACCAAAGTCCTCTTGTTAGGAAGCATCATTTAGAGTCAAATGTATTTATTAGAGGAAACAACATCTCTTCTGTCACACTTTGGAAAAACAGCCTTCAGAGAAAAATTCTAAGAGACTGCCTATGAATAAAATATACTCACGTTAGCCCATAAAATCAAATCTGTGTGCCTTCTAAAGGATTTCATGGCTCTTGGTTTTATTCAGGATCATTCAAACTGTTGTGTAAAAGTGGAGAAAATAGCTTTTGACCCTAACTAGATAAGAGTTCAAGTCCATTTTAGACATAATTGTGGGAACTGAGGCAAGTTTCTTCATATCACTAACCTCAGTTTCCTTTCTGGAGTCAGGATGATAATGTTATACATACAAACCTCACTGAATCATTGTCATTGAGCCACAGTAGGTGAGTCATATTCAAAATTGTGTCTTCCACCTATCTCTGACTCCCTTTCCTACTCGGAGTAAACAGGGAAGGGGGTTTAAGTTCTGTGATATTTCCAATGTATCTTTCAGATAATCTACCATGGGACTGTGTTGGTTTCTCAGTCTTCCTTCTTGTTTCCAACTTCCATGTGAGCTAGAGATGGGGCCATTTCCTGATCTATGTAGGGGGAGCTAGGAGTTTAGAGCTACAGGAAGGGGACTTTGTGGCCATGCTCCATTGCTAGTAAGTAGTGTCACACTAGCTTCTGTGTAGTGAGTGGTCTGACAGCTTTATTTTATCTCATTATTCTCTATGAATCAGATGTGAAAGTGGGGTCAGTCCCTGTGACTCAGAAAGCCTTAGTAATTTTTTTTCACTAACAAGTAAAGAATTAGGTTCAAATTAGGGGCTTAATTATGTTAGTAATTGTTAAGTCCTCTTGATAGACTGATACACTGAGCATTAAGTAGTGTCCATACCTATCTTTTTAAATTTTATTTATTTTAAAGTCTATCATGTCAGATATGAGAATAGTTGTTCCTGCACTTTTTTGTGGGCCATTGGCTTGTATGATGGTTTTCCATTCTTTCACTTTGAGTCTGTGTTTGTCTTGTTGAATTAGGTGGGTTTCCTGTAGACAGCATATTGTTGGGTTGTGTTTTCTGATCCATCTTCCTACTCTGTGCCTTTTAATAGGTGAATTCATGCTATTGACGTTAATTGATATCAAAGATTGAAGAAATTTTAACACCATTCTTGTAGATTTTTAGAGTGTTCTGATAGATGGCATATTTATGGTGGTCTGACTGTTTATAGGAGACCTTTCAGAACTTCTTACAGGGCAGGCTTGGTGATAGTTGATTCTTTCAACTGTTGCTTGTCTGAGAAGGTTTTTATGCCTCCATCTAGTCTGAATGACAGTCTAGCAGGATACAGTAGTCTTGATTGAAAGCCTTTCTTACTGAGCACTCGATAGATATCTTGCCATTCTCTTCTGGCCTTTAGTGTTTGTGTGGAGAAGTCTGCTGCTAATCTTATGGTTTTTCCTCTGTAGGTGACTCTTTGTTTTTCTCTTGCAGCCCTTTCCATTCTAAATATGATGTGTCTTGGTGTCTTTAAGTCTGGGGTTAATTCTGTTTGGGATCCTCTGGGCTTCTTGAACCTTTATGTCTTTTATGTTGTGTGGACTAGAGAAGTTCTCAGCTATTATATCCTGAAGAATGCTTTCTTCCCCTTCTCTTTCTTCCTCTGGTAAGCCAATAATGCATATATTATTTCTTTTGATGTCATCCCAAAGGTCTCTGTTGCTGTTTTCAGTATCTCTTAATCTCTTTTTGAGATCTCTTACTTCTTTTTTAGTTGTTTCTAATTCGTCCTCGATCTTGCTAATTCTGTCTTCAGCCACATTGATTCTATTCTCTCTCCCCTCTACTGTTTTCTGGAGTTCATCTATTTTGTTACCCTGTTCTGATACTGTTTTAGCTTGTTCAGCTAGTTGTGTTCTTAGCTCAACTATTTCAGCTTTCAACTCTCTAATAACCTTGAGATAATTAGTGTTTTCTTCCAGGGTCTTATTTGTTGTTTCTGCATTTCTGATGACAATTCTTTCAAACTCTTTGCTCACTCCTGTGATTATTTCCTTTACTTGTGTTTGGGTGTTGACCTCATTGTTTTATGCTTCAACCTTTGGTGGACTTTTATCTGGACTCTTGTCCAGGATCATTTCTCCAATATTTCTTCTTGTTGGTTTAATCATTTTATATAGTATGTTATGAGGTCCCTCTCTCAGCCCTTTTCAAATTACTGATCACTCTTGCCTGGATTGACTTGTGTCTATGTAAGGTATTAAAGGGTTCACAGTTGTGGAAATTGACAGTTGTTTCAATAGTATTTTAATTCCTGAGTTAGAGCTCAGTGGATTAAAAGCCTCTTTTGTTCTTTTTCTTCCCTGTAGGCTATGGGAGCCTGAGGGCTTTTAAATTATAAGTAGACTTCTTACCTTAATCACTGACTCCTGACCAAGAGATAAAGCAGAGTGGGGCAGAGTTAATCCAGTGGCTATGCAAAGAGACTCTCACAGCCCCAGTGCTAGGCCACCAAGGTATAGATCTTCTCCTGAGTTTCTTGGTTAGTTCTCCGTCCCCTGGTGTCAGCACAGGGCCTCCCTGCTGCTGCTCCAGATCTGAGGGATGTAGCAATGGAGACTTACAGTTGCATTTGGTGAGTCTCAGGGGAGTCCTCTCCTTCCTTCATCCGTCTTTTTGTTGGTGAAGCAGACTGGAAGTGGTGTCTCAACTAGTAAACTGCTGGACTGTTACCAGCCACTTAATCTCTCCCTAGGCTCCTCTCTGTCCTTGAGCCACACGTGTTTATACTCACCAGTGATTTGGTGGTTTCCTGAAGTCATTCTAGTCCTGTCTTGTTACGGTCCCAGGTGATCTCCTTTGGTATTCCTAGTTGACCTGGGAGAGGAGAGGAAACATGGGTAATAAGTATGTTTTATAGTCAATGATAAGTATTTATAAAAATAAAATTTTAAATGATTAAATTGTTGATTTTGGCTTCTATTCTTCATTCTGCATGTTCCATTATACCTCGCAAGAGTGCCTGAAGATTTTGCCAGAGTTTCCCTAATTGTTTCTACAATTGGAGTGATGTAAGAGGCTGACAAAATTTTCTAAATAACTAAAGGTAGAAGGTCTTTTAGACAATTTAATAAACCATAAACCATATAGCTTTGAGAGCCTGAACTCTCTAGAGAGCAAACTGTGCTGACTAGAGCATTATAGTCACATCATATTACAGACACACACACACACACACACACACACACACACACTTTATTATTTTTTTGAAGAAAAGTATCTGTTTATTGTAGGAATTTTGGAAAATATACAAGATGAAGAAAGACAGATTTTTCCTTTTATCAGTGGGGGATTTCCTTCAACTCTTAGCATGCATATAATGACCAAATACGGATGACAGAGTAGACAGTGCCTTATAACCAGACTATTTAATATTTAAAGGTTTCTGCTTTGAGTAATTAATATACATAATATAGTTGTGATTCAGTACTAGCTGGGAGCTAGTACTTGGCAGTCTGAACAAAAGGAAAGGGGAGCTTAAGTATCTAGTCAAAGGTTTTAATTCCAGTCTAAATAAGAGCTTTCCTGGGTGACTTCATAGCAATGGTGTAACTAAAGCTCCCAAACATGATTACTGGCTACTGCCAGAAAGAATAAGCGCTGACCCAATAAAGCATAGAGAACTCCAGGGGATATATAATGACAAACATTTTAGCTAATACTGATCCATTGGAAAATTAGATTCCTTCTTTCCAGAAGCTCAAATGAAAGCTACAAATGCTCTTCAGAGAGTGACATTCAGTTTCTTCTGCACAGGGCACTGTGTTGAGAAAGATTAAATGCTATGTGGTTTGGAACTTGCCTATAAAATGCACACTGTTGACAATGGTTTCTCCCCACAGCCTACAGAAATAAATTTGTACAAAGAAGTGGCTGGGCAAGTTTATTAAGTGCAAGGTTAGAAGCCAAGAGCGAAGGTCAGCTTCCTTTGCTGACTTATTATGCAGTCCTCCCAATAATCATTTCTCAATCTTTTCTCCAGAAAAACTCCCAGGGTCAACAAAGTGATCAGCTGTGGGTGGTTTGGCATTGGGAATGTAAAATTTTGGGGTCCAGGCCCCTATTGCATCAGTTCTACAAGGCTATTTCCAGATGCTCTGTGGTTTTGCATTAATGTGAGATGAAGTTCATGGTGAGCATTTTGGAGGTGGCTTTGGCTAAGGAATAGGTCATAAGACTGTTAAGGCTTAGTTCAACCATGCTCAGCTTTCTGGAACCTTTCTCTGAGAAATGTGTACTTAGTGTTATCTCAGGGATGGTTTGTATAAACAAAAAGAAAGGCCTTCCTCTGGAGCACTCACCTCAAAGAAGTTTTTATAGGCAAGGGAGAGGAATTTTCTGCAGTCCTGCCATCTCTCCCAGACACTTGCCAGAGGAGACCTTATTGTCCTCTCCTGATGAGGAGAATGTACTGTCTGCAAATGAGCAGAGAAAAGCAACTGCTCTGAGGCAGCATTTCAGTCTGTTACAGATGATGGAAATGTACTTGAGGGCTGAAACTGAGGAAATGTGTTTCTGTTCACTCAGCTCCCATTATAACCACATCTGTTATTGGTAGGGTCAGCTGTGTTAGTATTAATAGGCACCACTTTCTTAAGCCTGGAGTTCTCTGTGAAGTTTTGGCTCTAACCGTTAAACATAACAGGCTGAGAAAAGCTAGCTCTGTGTTGATGATACTGTCTCTTGGATCCTTCTGGAAGGCTCAACTTTGGGCCTGAGCTAATTTGTGTTCTTTCCGCTTACGAACTTAAGATAAAAGTGAATGAGAGTAAAGAACTTCTCTGTCTTTTGTTCCTTGATTCTTATGTTACAGTTTGATTTTTTTTTTTTAATTTAATTTTTTTTTATTGTAACCAGGGTTATTTCTGGGGCTCAGTGCCTACACTACAAAGTAATGACTAGAGTCTGTTTTTTTTCTAAAAAATATATAAAGAAGATGTATTTATTTGTGTGAGAGAGGGAGAATAAAGAGAACCAGAGTGCTGTTTCAGCATATGTAGTGCTGGGGATCAAATTTAGGATCTCAGGGTTGAAGTCTTGTGCTTATCACTGTACTGCCTCCCAGGCCACAAACTCAACATTCATTGGTTCATCCAGGAAAGTTTTCTATTTCAGACATGGAACTAATTCTTATATCTGAAAACACTTACTAAACATCTAAAAAAAACAGCTAAATCTATTGAAAATTATCCTGTGGTTTTGTCAGTGTTTCCTTTTTATAAATTAAAAAAAAAAGGCCTCCAGGAGCAGTGAATTCATAATGCAGGTACTGAGCTTCAGCAATAACTCTGGAGGCAAAAAAAAAAAAAGATGACCCATCTTGGACAAAGCTAGAAGGAATTATGTTAAGTGAGCTAAGTCAGAAAGATAAAGATGAGTATGGGATGATCCCACTCATCAACAGAAGTTGACTAAGAAGATCTGAAAGGGAAACTAAAAGCAGGACCTGACCAAATTGTAAGTAGGGCACCAAAGTAAAAGCCCTTTGGTGAGGGGTAGACATGCAGCTTCTTGGGCCAGTGGGGGGTGGGAGTGGGTGGGAGGGATAGGTCACAGTCTTTTGGTGGTGCAACCCTCAATGACCCTGGGTCCATGCTCCCAGAGGGATAGAGAATGGGAAAGCTATCAGGGGAGGGGGTGGGTTATGGAGATTGGGTGGTGGGAATTGTGTGGAGTTGTACCCCTCCTACCCTATGGTTTTGTTAATTAATCCTTTCTTAAATAAAAAAAAATTAAAAAAAAAAAGAATGTCCTGTACCTTCAACTAATTTTGGTAGTTATCAGTAAGTACTATTCTTTCATTATATTCCTTTCCTTTTAAAAACTGTGTTAAAGCACAGGGCAGATCCAGGTAACCAGACACAATGGCTATACAAATGACTTTCATGCCTGAGACTATGAGCTCCGGGGTCTCAATCCCCAGCACATCATAAGCCAGAGCTTAACAGTGCTCTAGTAAAACAAAATAGAGTAAAACATACTAAAAAAACTATGTTAAAGTAGCATGATAATATGTCACAATAACATTTAAACCTATAAACATATCCATTATGACCAAACATAGTAATATTGATATGTATAATTCCTCAAGTGTCATTGACCTTAACTATATAAAACTGGGCATTTTACAATAGAAGAAAAACTTGGAATATTATAAATTTGGTTTATAGATTACTTGTTCATGCTCGATAGCTTGTTCAAAATCTAATTTTAAAGCTCTTGTAAAATAGTCCAATGTTTCAATTTCCTTATAATATAAAAGTTTGCCAGTTGTCTGTGACTCTAAGGTTTATGTTTTTCTCTACTATCTGTTCCCTTTCTGTCTTACTAAAGGAAACTCCAGTTTTCTTATTCTTTTGTTTATTTATTTATTTAAATTTCTTTATTGGGGAATTTGTGTTTTTCATTCAGTAGTACATACAATAGTTTGTACAATATTTCCCAGTTTTCCATATAACAATACAACCCCCACTAGGTCCTCTGTCATAACTTCTTGGATCTGTATTCTCGTCACCCACCCACCCCAGAATCTTTTACTTTGGTGCAATATACCAATTCCAGTTCAGGTTCTAATTGTGTTTTCTTTTTTTTTTTTTTTTTAAATATTTTATTTTATTTATTCCCTTTTGTTGTTTTATTGTTGTAGTTATTATTGTCGTCGTTGTTGGATAGGACAGAGAGAAACGGAGAGAGGAGGGGAAGACAGAGAGGGGGAGAGAAAGATAGACACCTGCAGACCTGCTTCACCGCCTGTGAAGCGACTCCCCTGCAGGTGGGGAGCCGGGGTTCGAACCGGGATCCTTATGCCGGTCCTTGTGCTTTGCGCCACCTGCGCTTAACCCGCTGCGCTACAGCCCGACTCCCACTAATTGTGTTTTCTTTTCTGATCTTGTTTTTCAACTTCTGCCTGAGAGTGAGATCATCAATACTCATCCTTCATGTTATTTCATATAACATGAAGTTTTCAAGGCCCATCCAAGATCGGCTGAAAACAGTGAAGTCACCATTTTTTACAGCTGAGTAGTATTCCATTGTGTATATATACCATAACTTGCTCAGTTTTCTTATTCTTTTTAAAAATCATTTTGTTTTATTTTTGCCACCAGGGTTGTTGCTGAGTCTCAGTGCTGGCAATGAAAATCCACTGCTTCTGATGACCATCTTCCCTTCCCTTCCCTTCCCTTCCCTTCCCTTCCCTTTCCTTTCCTTTTCTTTCCTTCTCTTTTCTTTTCTTTTTCTTTCCCCCCTCTTTATTTTTATTTGATAGGACAGAGAAAATTGAGAGGAGAGGGAAATAGAAAGAAAGACACTCACAGAGCTGCTTCATGGCTGGAGGCCATCTCCCCTGCAGATGGGGAGTGGGGCTCAAACCCAGGGCCTTGTGTGTGCTCAAGTGGGTGCACCATCATCTGAGCCCCTGAAAACTTCAGTTTTTAGGAAGGGAAAACACTACCTGGAATAAAAATTTCACATTCCCGCTTTTTTGCTATTTGATGTGGGCATGTGATTAAGTTCTGGACAATGACATTGACTGGTCGATCCATATTCCCAGTCTGCCTCTCTCTTTCCCTAGTAGGGTGGGTCTCTGGGGAAGCGGGGCTCCAGGACATATTGGTGGGGTTGTTAGTCCAGGGAAGTCTGGTCAGCATCATGCTGGCATCTGGAACCTGGTGGCTGAAAAGAGAGTTAACATACAAAGCCAAACAAATTGTTGAACAATCATGAACCTAAAGGCTGGAATAGTACAGATGAAGTGTTGCGGGGGGGTACTCACTGCAGACTCTCGTGTACTTCTGCTTTCATGTTTATATTTTTCCCTGGTTTATGGGCACGTGTGAACATATGCTCTATCTCAGGGGACCTGGACTATATCTGGGTTTGGGGACTTTATTGGGGAATGGACCATCTGGAATGGAATTAGAGAATACTGTGAAAGGAAAGGTCTCACCCAAATGATGAAGCTAAAGGGTTGTCATTCCACACTTGAAGTCTCTGGACACAGTCTGAAGTGAAGCATGCTGGGGTGGCATTTGTTGCGTTGATTAGGTTGCGATCTGCGGATGCAATATTATTTGATTTGAATTGAGAGAAACATGCAGGAAAGTGGGCCCCACCCTAAGGTTCCAGGACTGGGGAAAATATAGGCTCTGTAGTGGAAATGTGAGGTTCCTGCTGTCTTAGGGTTCAAGAAGACAATGGATAGTTAATGTTATCATCTCATTATTTGGTAATTGGGTTAACTTTGAAAAGTCCCTTTGTTAGGGTTTGCTGTATAATACCCAGCATCTTGTATATAGCTGTGCTACCGGTTGCTTCTGTTCTCCCTGGTCTAGGCTTTTGAGCGAATTGTATTAAAAAGACAGTCTGTGTTTTAAAAAGTTCAAGACATATGATCAATTTTTCCCCTCTAATATTAATTAAATAGTGGTTTACATGACTACACTTTAATAGGAGTGTACAAAAACACCATTCCCAACACTAAAGGACTGTGTCCCATCCCTCCCCCTCCCCTCCTCCCCCGCCGACCTGGAAGCCAAATGTCCACCCTCACCCTCACCACAGGGTTTTTACTTTGTTGCCCTACCTAATCCAACTTTCTAGCCCTTTTCTCTACTCTGACACCATCTTCTCAGGCAATGTTTTTGTTCAACTCCATGTTAGCTATCAAACTTAAGCAAAGAAAAACTACAATAGTCGTGGTTCCCTAGGAACATTCCTAGAATGGACTTTCTAGCTTCTTCCCACCCTAAGACCCCTATTCTTTTTTTATTTTTTAATAATTTATTTCTTTATTGGGGAATTAATGCTTTACATTCAACAGTAAATACAATAGTTTGTACATAAGACCCCTATTCTTATCTGCTGTACTTCTACTTTTTGTTTCTTGTTCACTAATCATTTTGTCCTGCTTTATATCTTGCTGACTTCCAGCCACCAA
The DNA here is from genome assembly GCF_950295315.1 of Erinaceus europaeus. NCBI lineage: Eukaryota > Metazoa > Chordata > Mammalia > Eulipotyphla > Erinaceidae > Erinaceus > Erinaceus europaeus. The sequence continues at coordinate 20,717,882 of NC_080169.1, forward strand.
CTTGTAGACACTATTATGATTCCATCCTGACTTCTCTGGGCAGATGACCACACCAGTGTGTTCCAGAACCTCACTTCTCCAGAGCCCTACCCTAGTAGGGAAAGACAGAAATAGGCTGGGGGTATGGAATATATCCAGTGGAGAAGCTATTATAAAAGTCAGAACTCCCACCTGCTGCACTCCAAAAACCATTATGATCCATTCTTTCAGTGGGGGAGAAGTGAAGAGGGAAGATAACTAGAGGGCTCTGAACTCCAACACCATCAGGAACCAGAGAGAGAGAGTAAAAAAAAGGGAAGGAGATTTGGAAGTAGTAATAGGTTTATGTTTGACATGGAAGGGAGGAGAAGATGAGACCACAGAAGGGATAAAAAGGGCAAATATATACAAATATAGACAGATAGTTGTAGAAATAATAGTCTTAGCAGAACTGCTGTAGCCTACAATGGAGGGATTGGGGATCCAGAACTCTGGTGGTGAGCATGGTATGGAGTTGTGACCCTGTTATTTTGTAATTTTGTAAAACAATATTAAATCACTAATTAGAAAAAAAAGACATTTAGATGCCCCACAAACATATAAAAATGTCACATATCATTAGGGAAATGCAAATTAAGACCACAATGAGATATTACATCATATTTGTGAGAATTTTTAGATTAAAAAAAGAAAGAGATTACAAATGCTAGTGAAGATGTGGAGAAAAAGGAATCCTGGTATACTGTTGGTGGGCATTGAAATTGGTGCAGCCCCTGCAGAAAATAATATGGAGAGTCCTTAAATGGAAATGTACTGTCAACTTGTGTCTAACACTGTACATTATACATTTGAGGTTATTTTCTATTTGAATTAAAGATACCTACAATAAAAATGTAAATCTTTTGATCCATCAGTACTGCTCCTAGGCACAAATGCAAAAAAAAAAAAAAAAAAAACCAAAACAAAACCATGGAAGTATGGGTTGGGGAGACAGCATAATGGTTATGCAAAAGACTTTAATACCTGGGGCTCCTAAGTCCCAGGTTCAATCTCCAGTACCATCAAAATCCAGAGTTGAGTAGTGCTCTGGTCTCTCATTGTATCTTTCTCTTTCAAATACAATAATATAAAACAAACAAGCATGGAAGTACTAATGTGAAAGTATATATATATATATATATATATATATATATATATATATATCCTTTAGTAATGGTCACAAAATTGAGACTGATGAACCTTAGAATGAACCTTAAAAGCTTTGGAAAAGTAACTTATCCCAGGGGCTGGGTGGTGGCATACCTGATTGAAAGCACACATTACAGTGTGTGTTACTTACATGTCTGAGACTCCAGAAGCCACAAGTTCAACCCCCAGAGAGGAAGGGCAGAACTGAGTGCCAGAACTCAATGGCATTCTCCTCTCTCTCTCTCTCTCCTTAATAATAGATAAACAAATAAATCTTAAAAGTAAAATCATGTGGAGTACCTCATTGAGTGCACATGTTACAATGTGCAAGAACCCCGGTTCAAGCCTCTGGTCCCCACCTGCAAGGGGAAAGCTTTGCAAGTGGTGAAGCAGGGCTGTAGGTGTCTCTCTGTCTCTCTATCATCCTCCTCCCTCTCAATTTCTGTCTGTCTCTATCCAATAAATAAATAAATAAAGATAATTTTTAAAAAAGTAAAATCATTTAGAATCACTTGATACAGGGCTAAGCAGTGGCATACCAGGTTAAGCACACACAATACAGTGTGTAAGGACCCAGGTTCAAACCTCTGATCCCCTCCTTTAGGGGGGAAAGCTTCATGAGTAGTGAAGCAGTGTTGCAGGTGTCTCTCTGTCGCTCTCTCTCTCTCCCTCTCCCCATCTCAATTTTTCTCTGTCTCTATCCAATAATAAATAAAATGTTTTTTAAAAAAAACCCACTTGATGCTTATCTGGAATTGACATTTAACTGCATTTTCATTTGCTAAATCTGGCAACCCTATTTGTAACCAAAATGTATTTGTGGTGAAACATAGTGTTCATGAGAGGAACTGAAACATCTGTTGTTTTGGTGAAATAGATATTGAGATAGGAGTTCTTGGCTGGACCTAGATGTCACAAAATTACAAAGCCTGAGGATGTTGCTACCAGCAGTTTCCAAAACAGAGTATCACAGGGTCATGTTAATAGCGCTGATGTAGGTGGGTAAGTGGCTAGAATTATAGGGGTCTAAGAAGGACCAAGGATTTACAACTATTTGGGAAACCCAGACATAGACACACCTAGGGCTAAAAATCAAGGCAATACATCCAGAACACATTTGATTTATGGAGTCAAGGAGGTGCCTCAGTGTGTAGAATGTAGGCCTTGGGTTCAATTTCAGGCACTGCACTGCATATGCATATGGCATAACTTTCTTAATCATAAAATAAACAAAGAAATAAATCTTTTAAAATATTTTTAATTTATTGAATAAACAGAGAAATTGAGGGATGGGAAGACAGAGAGGGAGGGAGAGAGACATCTGCAGCTCTGCTTCACCACTAACTGCTCATGGGTTTGAACCTATATCCTTATGCATTGTAACATGTGAGTCCGATTGTGTGCACCACTGCCCAGCCCTCATAAATAAATAAATCTTAAAACTGCATTTAACTCACTTTTTACTCAGTAGTACAATCAAGGGAGGGAGAGTAAGGGGGGGGGGGGCTGAGGGATTATAACCAAGCAAGTAGAGTTAAGAAATTATCATTATTAAGAAATTTTAAGACAGTGGTATATTATTGTTTATTAATGTTAAAAAAAAAAGATTTGGGTTTGCACTACTAGTGGGAAAAAGAAAAGGTCTCTAGTATTGTTTAAAAAAAAAGAATTGTGACTGGAATGCTACCTTACTGTTGTTAAGAAAGAGCTATAGATTAAACTATCTATTGTATATTCCCTCACTTACTCCAAAGCTAACCTTATAAAAGTAAGGACTGCAAAAGCTGAATAAGGCCAAGAGACTGGCATACTTTAACGATGACTCATTAGTCACTATCAGGCCACCCCATCAGCTGGGGCCCTAATCAGGGAGTCCTGAGATTCCCAAACAGACATGATGGGCCTAGACCTTGAATAGATCCCTCTCTCCATTGTTACCAGTCATCTCTATCAGGAACAACAAAATGGACCCCTTTGTGGGCCCTCATAGGTCCTTGCCCTCAACTTGGGTCAACAATGGTAGAGAATGTTCCATCCTCTGAAGGGAGGCTGGACAACATACTCTGTCTTCCACCTAAGGAAGATGGGTTCTGAAATTGGGCAGCTTGGAACGTTCTTACTCATGACCACAAAATGCAAGCTCAAACCTACAGGGATGCAGAGGTCACATAGGCTCCTAAGCTGAATATGGGCCCCAGATCAGATCAAATCGATGGGGTTTACAGTCAACAATACTTATTAACTTTTCCCATATTTGGGATCTACTCTCTTCCCTGATCTAGCTTTCGGGTCCTTTTTTCCAGCCATCATCTCCCCAGACAACAACTCGGGTCCATCTGCATATCACATGTCAGGCTCAGGAAAAAAAAACAAAAACAAACCAAAAAAAAAAACCAAAAAACCACCCACTAGTATAGTCATGGGCTCCTTGGAATATAACTAAAATAGGCCTACTAACTGTCTACAAAATGGAGACGCCCAAATCTTCATCTGCACTATTCCAGCCTTTAGGTTCATGATTAGTCAACAATTTGTTTGTCTTTATATGTTAACTCTTTTTTAACCACCAGGTTCCAGATGCTACTGTGATGTCAGCCTGACTAATGTGACCTGGAGCCCCACTTCCCTAGAGCCCTGCCCCACTAGGGAAAGAGAGAAACAGGCTGGGAGTATGGATCGAAATGTCAATGCCCATGTTCTATGGGGAAGCAATTACAGAAGCCAGACCTTCCACCTTCTGCACCCCATAATGTCCCCTGGTCCATGCTCCCATAGGGATAAAGAACAGGAAAGCTATCGGGGAGAGGATGGGATACGGAGTTCTGGTGGTGGGAATTATGTGGAGTTGCACCCCTTTTATCCTATGGTTTTTGTCAGTGTTTCCTTTTTCTTTTTATTTATTTTTTATATTTATTTATTCCCTTATGTTGCCCTTGTTGTTTTATCATTGTAGTTATTATTGATGTTGTTATAATTATTGAGGACAGAGAGAAATGACTAGAGGAGGGAAGACAGAGAGGGGGAGAGAAAGAAACCTGCAGACCTGCTTCACTGCCTATGAAGCGACTCCCCAGCAAGTGGAGAACCGGGGGCTCGAACCGGGATCCTTATGCCAGTCCTTGCACTTTGCACTACATGTGCTTAACTTGCTGCACTACCCCCCGACTCCCTGACTACTGATTTTTAAAATATATCTCTTGGGGACTCTGTTTCAGGATCTAGGAATACACATACAGAAATATTCTGTATAATGGAATAACTGTTGAAAAAATGCAGAATATAAGGTCCTGGAAACAATTCAGGGAGTGGCCTGAGAGGTCTGGGTCCTTAGTTGACTTCTCACAGGGTGACCATCTTTCCAAGGTGAGCATCTCCTCAGATGATGTGCAATCTAAGGCCACTAACCCAATCAGGATGAAGGTCACACTGCCTAACAGCTGCTGCTCCAGATTGACTTTTATTTGTTGAATGCCAACTTGGACTCATTTTGAGCAACTTTTCCCTTGAGCCACTGGTGTTAGACTTTGACATGTACATAAGAAGTCACACCACTTTACAAAGTGAGAAATGAGCTAGAGAAGCAGTAATTGGGCACCCCAGACACCACAGGATTCAGGATACAGAGGCATGAGAGCAGTGGTAAGGTTAGTCATCAAAGTATTTGGCAGTGCTGTGCCCATCCTGCCCCATTACACTCTGGGTCAACCTCGAAAGAAGTTGCGGGGCATGAGGGAAACTCTCTTTTTTTTAAATATTTATTTTCCCTTTTGTTGTCCTTGTTTTTTTTTATTATTGTTGTAGTTATTATTGTTGTTGTAATTGATGTCATTGTTAGATAGGACAGAGAGAAATGGGAAGAGGTGGGAAGACAGAGAGGGGAGAGAAAGATAGACACCTGCAGACCTGCTTTACAGCCTGTGAAGCGACTCCCCTGCAGGTGGGGATCTGGGGCTTGAACTGGGATTCTTGCACTGGTCCTTGCACTTTGCACCATGTGTGCTTAACCCGCTATGCTACCACCCAACTCCCCTCTCTTCTTTGTTTAACTGCTCTCCAGAGTAATCGCAGCTCAGCCCTGATTCCTGAGCACCCTTGCTTTCATCTCCCACTGGGTGACCCCCATCTCTTCCTGAGTCTATTCCTTCTGAGGTCACAAAGATAACTTTTCAAACTCTCAATGGTATGTTGCATGAAAAAAAAAATCAATTTCACTCTTCAAAGATAAACCAGAGGGCAGGGTAGATAGCATAATGGTTATGCAAAAAACAAACAAACAAACAAACAAAAAACCTCATGCCTGAGACTCCCAGGTATCAGGTTCAATCCCCATGTACTACCTACAATAAACCAGAGCTGAGCTGTGCTCTGGAAATAACAACAACAACAATAAACCAGAGGCTTACCTGGTAGAGCATGTGCTTCCAACCATGTTACGAACCTAGCCCCCACCTGTGGGGAGGAGACTAAGTGAGGTAGAGCAGTGCTGCAGGTGTCTCTCCTCTCCTTTCTATTTCTCTTTCCCTCTCTCTCTCTCTCTCTCTCGCCTTCTACCCTTTATCAAAGAAAGAAAAAGGGAAATGACCACCAGAAATGGTGGATCCATGCAGGCAATACGTTCCAACAATGGCTCCAGTGCTAATAAACAAATGAAATAAAAGTCTGGAACTCAAACAAAAAATCAATACAGAAACTGTGTTCTGTGTGCCTGTAGTTATGTCTCATATATGAAAATTCTGGGCCACCTAGCTGGAAAGCTTTAAACTGTGATGACAATACACAGAACTGGTCAGGAGGAGGCACTATGTCACATGAGTGGAGGTCATGATTGCAAACTGGGTAGGGAGGACAACAAAGTGACTCTTCCTAGCTATGCTTCACTGAGGGCTGCGGACTGCGATCAGGGGACATGATTTGAACTGTGAAATAATTAGACAAAAGAATCACATATATTTGCTGCATTACCCAAATATCTTCAGACCTGCCATCCTAAGAGGCTAAGACGGCACTTGAGATGGAAACTTAATAGGGGCGTGCTGGGAGGTGAGAGAGTCTTGGCTACAGTAAACCAGTGGTGCTCATTATTGAATGTTAAATTGGATTATATTGAAGAGCTTATAGGAGAAGTATACCCATGTCACTGGCTGAGAGTGACATGCTGCTGTGGCCTCCTCCTCAAGCCTTAGCAGGTACAAGGAACACCTTCTTCATCCAAATGACTCTACTCTTTAAGACCCCACTTAGACAAGCTTCTCTCATGTGCTGTCCTGAAGGTATTTTCAGAGTGAAGTGGAGGGGTACACAGGAATTCCTGAAAAAATACAGAACAGCAAAAGGTGTTATACCCAAACATGCCTTCCACCACTGCCTCCCAACCCCACCCACCCACAGTCATCCTTCAGAAACTCTTGAGGGCTAAATGACTACTTCACTTTAGGCGGGGCTATTTCCTGAGCCAAGGGTTAAGCCTATAGAACATTCTTCATAGATTAATCTTATTTGCCATCTTCATACTTTAGTTGAGCATAAACTAGGGCCAAGAAGTGGCAGAATTAGAAAAGGAAAAGGAGAAGTGAAAGAGAGGAGATAGAGGAAGAAGAGGAGGCTGTAGGAAGGAGTATAGGAGGGAAAGAAACCCCAGGGCTGGGGGAGAATGAGCATAATTTTAATCTGCTTCTTTTTCCTTCTTCCCCTCCACCATTATGCTCTCTCTCTTTAGGGTAAATTCTGACAAAATATCCATCCCTCTACCTGATGCCAAAGCATATGGAAACAAGTCTTTACTCACTGACTTGAAGTTTGGCCCAGGTTTTGTCATTGTTTCTGGTTTAAGTTTCTGGCTTCTAGGAGCTGTCTCCTCCAGTCCCACCACAGATTCTCCTTTCCCTTGGCAGCAGCCTTGATTACCATGGCAGCAAGATTCCTTCTGAAGCCTTCCAGCTATTCACCGGGAGGCTTGGGATCTAGACTGACCCCCTCCTAGACATGGTGCTCATAGTTGCCTGGGTCTCTCCCTTCCACGGTGCAACCTGGTCAGGACCCACAATGCAATGTGTCACCACATTCTCCAAAGCTGCTCCTGCCCTCCTCTTTCAAACCAGACAGGAGCCAGCTCCTCTTTCTTCTAGCTGCTTTCCCAGAAAAGAGTCCACTTGACTAACTCCACTAACACATGCTAAGTGTTCCGTTTATGTCTAAGAGGAGAGGAGGATAGAACTTAGGTCCTCCAGCTCCAGAGGACATGACTTACAGTCCACCACTAATACTTCTGTTCTCTTATAGCAGAGCAATGGGAGATGGAGAAATGGAAACTAGTTCAACATTTGTATTGCTGAGCTAGAAACTCTGGTTTTAAGAAAGAGATTTTAATTTACACCTAATACCATAAGTGGCGGGTAAGGAATTCTGGCTTACTGTAGTTTGAATATCTATTGCTATTTACTATAGTTTGAAATCTATTGGAAGAGAACAACAGTAAAGTATTAAAACACCTGGCTTAACTTTATTTTTTTATCATAAGAAAACTTTCTGTCCTACACATAGACAAAAAGAGAAAAACTATATAATTTAAAAAGTCAAGGAGGGTAGGTGAGAAGTATATCTCCACTGGCCAATGGTTTTCTCTTTTCCTTTTAAATAAAAATTTCCCTTTTGTTTTCCTTCCTAAGAGTTGTGAGTTATTATTTTAAGAATATATGATTCTCATACTCTTTTTCACTTCTGAGCTCTTTTCAGTATTCCCTCTCTCCCTACCTGCTTCTCTCAAATATGCCAAGCAGTTCAGCTTAGTCTCAGCTTCTGTGTTTTGTTTTGTTTTGTTTTTTTTGCTTCACCAATCATCATTCAGAACAACTTGAAGTAAACAGAAGTTCTTATTACTTTCAGATACATCTGAGATAAACAGTTGGCTAAAAACCAAGATCTGGACTAGACTGACTGTTCCCTAGCTCAGGCGCTTTGTTGACATGTGAATTTAGGCAACTTACATAACTTCTCTGTAGCATGAGGATGATAGCATCTAGCTCACAGTATTATTGTGAAGATCAAAGAAGATTATATATAAATTCAGGGAGCTAGGCGGTAGTGCAGTGGGTTAAGTGTACATGGCACAAAGCGCAAGGGCCGGCGTAAGGATCCCTGTCTGAGCGGGCTCCCCACCTGCAGGGGAGTCACTTCGAAATTGGTGAAGCAGGTCTGCAGGTGTCTATCTTTCTTTCCTCCTCTCTGTCTTCCCTTCTTCTCTCCATTTCTCTTTGTCCTACCCAACAACAACAGCTATGACAACAATAACAACTACAACAAGCACAACAACAAGGGCAACAAAATGGGAAAAATAGCTTCCAGGAGCAGTGGATTCCTAGTGCATGCACCAAGTCCCGGCAATAACCCTAGAGGCAAAAAAAAAAAAAGCAGATCCTGGCACACATTAGTACTATGAATAGTAATACTTTCTTTTTATATTTCATTTATTTATTATTGAATAGAGACAAAGAAATTGAGACGGAAGGGGAAGAGAGAGAGGGAGAGAGATACCTGAAGCGCTGTTTCACCACTCATGAAGCTTTCCCCCTGCAGGTGGGGACCAGGGGCTTGAACCAGAGTCCTTGCACACTGTAATGTGTGCACTTAATCCTTATATTAAGGAGTTACTGGGTGATAGTTTACAAGTCATTGTTGTCTCTATAAGGTTTCACCCCCATCCCAAGCACATTCTTCCTAAGGATCGTTAGTGCTCCTGACAAGAGGAATTACTGCAAATGAGATGATCTTGCTCAAAATACACTTTTTAGATTTATTTTTATTATAAATTGAAGAATTTCAAATTAGGCAGAAAGAGAAAGATGGAGGGAGGGAGAGAGAGAGGGAGAGGGAAAGACATCAGAGGATCAATCTGGTACATGTAGGATCAGAACAGGAAACTCAGACATAAAAGTGTGATATTTCACCAGTTGAGCTATTATTTATTTATTTATTTTTCTTAATTTCTTTATTGGGGAATTAATGTTTTACATTTGACGGTAAATACAATAGTTTGTACATGCATAACATTTCCCAGTTTTCCATATAGCAATACAACCGCCACTAGGTCCTCTGTCATCCTTTTTGGACCTGTATTCTCCCCACCACCCCCCCAGAATCGTTTACTTTGGTGCAATACACCAACTTCAGGTGAGCTATCTTCCCAGCAGCTCACTGAAATACCTCTGCATCACTGCTTCACTACTGATGAAGGTTTTCACTGGGGCTTGAACCTGGGTCCTTGTGCATGGTAATATTTGTATTAACTAGGTGTACCACCACCTAGTCCCTCATTGAAATACTTTAAAGCCAAACCTCATTCATTTATTCATTCAGCTTGGAGATATCCCTCCTAGAAACAATCCTGATTTTTGTGTGTTATTGTTTTTAGTTTACTAATCTTATAACAAAGCACTGGGGAGAGGAAAACTAGTAATATATATATATATAATTTATTTATTTCCACAGAGTATTGTTCAGCTCTGGTTCATGGTGGTACAGGGGATTGAACCTGGGTCTTTGGAATATAAGAATTTCTTAGCATAATCACTATACTATCTTCCTTGCCCTAGCGTCCATATTGTTAAGATAAAGAACCTACTCATGATCACAGAATGTGAGCTCAGATCTACAGGGATGCAGAGGTTACATAGGCTCCTAAGCTGAATATGGGCCCCAGATCAGATCAAATCTATAGGGTTTACAGTCAACAATATTTATACCCCTTTCCCATATTTGGGAGCTACTCTCTTCCCTGATCCAGCTTTCTGGTCCTTTTTCCAGCCATGACATCATCTTCCCAGACAATAACTTAATCCACCTGCATATCGGATTTCAGGCTCAGGGAAAAACAAACAAACAAACAAACAAACCATTAAACTAGTATAGCCATAGGCCCTTTGGAATATAACTAAAATATGCCTACTAGCTATCTACAAAACAGAGACCCCTTCCCCCACCAACTCTTCATCTGCACTATTCCAGCCTTTAGGTTCATGATTGGTCAACAATTTGTTTGGCTTTATATGTTAACTCTCTTTTCAGCCACCAGATTCCAGATGCTAGCATGATGCCAACCAGACTTCCCTGGACAGACAACCCTACCAATGTATCCTAGAGCTCTGATTCCCCAGAACCCCACCGAACAAGGGAAAGAGAGAGGCAGGCTGGGAGTATGGATCGACCAGTCAATACCCATGTTCAGCAGGGAAGCAATTACAGAAACCAGATCTTCAACCTTCTGCATCCCACAATGACCTTGGGTCCATACTCACAGAGGGTTAAATAATAGGAAAGTTATCAGGGAAGGGAATGGGATATGGAGTCCAGGTGGTGGGAATCATGTGGAGTTGTACCCCTCTTATCCTATGGTTCTGTCAGTGTTTCCTTTTTATAAATAAAATAAATAAAAAATTAAATAGCATAAAAAATTTAAAAAATCATTTATAAAAATAAAAACAAACAAACAAAAAACACCCCTTGACCTGGGGGTTGGGCATTAGAGCAGCGAGTTAAGTGCATGTGGCACAAAGTGCAAGGACTGGCATAAGGATTCCAGTTTGAGCCCCCAGCTTCCCACCTGCAGGGGAGTTGCTTCATAGGCGGTGAAGCAGGTCTGCAGGTGTCTGTCTTTCTCTCCCCCTCTCTGTCTTCCCCTCCTCTCTCCATTTCTCTCTGTCCTATCCAACAATAACAACAGCTATGACAACAATAACAATAACACCTACAACAAGGATAACAAAATGGGAAAAATGGCCTCCAGGAGCAGTAGATTCGTGGTGCAGGCTGGGAGCCCCAGTGATAACCCTGGAGGAAAAGACAAAAACCAAACCAAACAAAACCAAACAAAAAAACCCTGACCTTTTTGAATTTCTTTTGATGTTTGCTGCAGTTTGAGTGTCTGTTGGAGAACAATTGGCTTCACCTTTTTGCATGTTTGCTGCAGTTTGAATGTCTGAAGAAAATACCAGGGGTAGGGGAACAAAACTATGTAATTGAGAAGGACAAGGAAGGAAAAAGAAAAATATTTGAGGATCATATCACCTTTCCCCCCACTGGCCGATGTTTTTCTTTTAATAGTTTTATTTTTGTTGTTTATTTTCAGGATATATCATTTTGGACTCTGTTTCAATCTAATCAGCTGCTTTGGGATGCCCTGATACACTTCTCCATGCATAAAACCAAACTGCTTTATTCCATAATTTTTTTTTAAAACCAGAGCACTGCTCAGCTCTGGCTTATGGTGATGCAGGGGATTGAACCTGAGACTTTGGAGCCTCCAGCATGAGAGTATCTTTGTATAACCATTATGCTATTTATCTCTGTCCCCAAATTTTATTTATTAGAGAGAGAGAGAAATTTAGAAGGGAGGGAGAGGTTGAAAGGGCAAGAGACAGAGAGAAACCTATAGTCCTGCTTCACCACTCTTGAAGCTTTCCCCCTGCATGTGGGGACCAAGGGCTTGAACCTGGGTCGTTGTGCACTGTAATGTGAGCACTTAACCAGGTACATCACCACCTGCCAGCCATAATTTTTCCATATAACTTCCCCAATATATTTTCAGTACAAAGACCAAATCAGATTAAGCAAGGACCTTGGTTCCTAGCTTACATTGCTTTCCCTCCTGTTAGATGATTAACATATCATCATCACGTCACAAAGGCACATTTATAGTTACAGACACATCTACACAAACACAGAGACAATGTACATGGTAAAGTGTGAAGCAAAATTTGTCTAAAGACTGGTATCAGTGGATGGTTCACCTCCCTGCTAAAGATAAAGGATTTCATCGGGCTTCTATGTTTCCAGGGTAACCAACGTATGTGCAAAGCTTGTAAACATACATTAAAAGAGACTGTGAGTGGAAAACATGCCACACTGAGATTGAGAAGAGCCAGGTCTAGCCTCAGCTCTGTGTTTGCTCAGTTGGGTGGTCTGGTGAAGCTATTTATAACTGTCTGAGCCAGAGTTTCAGACTTAAAGTATATACTCAGGCCACCTATACCCCAGTCACTGGGTGTGCTATTTTGAAGTACATATTCCAGTACCTTTCTCCAACTATTGAATCCAGATCTCTGGGCATTTGGATCAAGAATCACACCATTAAACAAGATCCCTGGATGGTTTAGACACTTTGAAATCTGAGAAACTAGGGACATTCTGATCGTCCTCTGCCCTGTTATTTGCCTCTGTTTATTCATGCAGGCTGATTGCTTTGATGAAAAAAAAAAAAATCATTGCAAAAATTCTTGAGCAACACTTTTCAGTATGTGTTCTTTAGCAATCTCTTTTATCAGAACTAGGAAAAGACAGAAACAGGCTGGGGGTCTGGATCAACCTGCCAAAGCCCATGTCCAGTAGAGAAGCAGTTACAGAAGCCATATCTTCCACTTTCTGCACCCCAAAAAGAATTTTGGCCCACACCTCCAGGGGGGGTAAATGTTAGGGGAAGATGACCAATACCCTCAGGATCCAGAGAGAGAAGGGGGGGAGGGAGTGGGGGTGGGGGTGAGGGAGGGAAGGGCACTCAGAAGTAGTAGGTATGACTTAGAAAGGAAGAGAAGGCAAGAAAACAAGGGCAAATATATACAAAGATAGATAGATAGATAGATAGATAGATAGATAGATAGATAGATAGATAGATAGAGAAATAATAGTCAACCCATTTCTGTGACTTTGGGAAAACTATTGCAGTTTCCAATGAAGGGAATGAGGACATAGAACACTAGTGGTGGAAACAGTGTGGAATTATAACCCTGTTATCTTATAATTTTGTAAATCACTAATAGAAACAAACTCTTTTATGAGCATGTATCTATCCATCACTTTTGCATATACCATTTCCACACTATTTTGGGATACAACAGTCAAGAGATTGAAAAGACTTCTTCAGCTTCATCATGTGTTTGACTCAGGAACATCTTATAGCTCTCTGAGGGAAATTTTGGTGCTGTGGCGACTCTGTGTCTTTCTTGTCAGATTGATGAAGCTCCAGTGATAATAACAAAATATCTGTTCTCATGGAATTTTTCTTTTTTTCTTTTTATCCACAGCACTGTTCAGCTCTGGTTTATGGTGGTACAGGGGATTGAACCTAGGACTTTGGAGCCTCAGGCATATGTTGCCCTTGTTGTTTTATCATTGTAGTTATTATTGATGTTGTTATAATTATTGAGGACAGAGAGAAATGGCTAGAGGAGGGAAGACAGAGAGGGGGAGAGAAAGATACCTGCAGATCTGCTTCACCGCCTGTGAAGCCACTCCCCTGCAGGTGGGGAACCGGGGCCTCAAACTGGGATCCTTATGCCAGTCCTTGCACTTTGCACTACATGTGCTTAACCTGCTGTGCTACCCCCTGACTCCCTGATTACTGATTTTTAAAATATATCTCTTGGGGACTCTGTTTCAGGATCTAGGAATACACATACAGAAATATTCTGTATAATGGAATAACTGTTGAAAAAAATGCAGAATATAAGGTCCTGGAAACAATTCAGGGAGTGGCCTGAGAGGTCTGGGTCCTTAGTTGACTTCTCACAGGGTGACCATCTTTCCAACCTAGACTACATTTCATTTTATTTTATCTTTACTTTTATTATTATTTATTCATAAAAAGGAAACACTGGCAAAACCATAGGATAAGAGGGGTATAACTCCACACAGTTCCCACCACCAGAACTCCATATCCCATCCCCTCCCCTGATAGCTTTCCTATTCTTTAACCCTCTGGGAGTATGGACCCAAGGTTTTTGTGGGATGCAGAAGGTGGAAGGTCTGGCTTCTGCAATTACTTCCCTGCTGAACATGGACGTTGACTGGTCAATCCATACTCCCAGCATACCTCTCTCTTTCCCTAATGGGGAATTGGAGCTCTAGGACACATTGGTGGGGTCTTTTGTCCAGGGAAGTCTGGTTGGCATCATGGATTAAAAAACACAACCCAACGATATGCTGCATGCAAGAATCCCACCTGACCCAACAAAACAGACACAGACTTAAAGTGAAAGGATGGAAAACTATCTTACTGGCTAATGGACCACAAAAAAAGGGCAGGAACAGCCATTCTCATCTCTGACACCATAGACTTTAAAGAAAGTAATAAAAGATAGGCAAGGCCATTACATAATGACTAGAGGATCAATCAACCAAGAAGATTTAACAATTATTAACATCTATGCACCCAGTGAGGAACCTTCTAAATACATCAAACACCTACTGAAAGAACTACAAAAACACATCAATAGTAATACAATAATAGTGGGAGACCTCAACATGCCATTCTCACACTTAGATCAACGAAGCAGAGAATCAACAAAGAAACCAGAGAATTGAATAAAGAGATGTACAGAATAGACCTCCTGGATATTTTCAGAGTTCTTCACCCAAAAAAACTGGAATACACATTCTTTTCAAATCCACACTGCACATCCTCAAGGATAGACCACATGTTAGGCCACAAAGACAGTATCAACAAATTCAAGAGCACTGAAATCATTCCAAGTATCTTCTCTGACCACAGTGTAGTAAAGCTAACATTCAACAACAAACAGAAAATTATTAAAAGTCACAGAATTTGGAAACTCAACAACATGCTGCTTAAGAACCCCTTGGTTAGAGAAGCACTCAAGGAAGAAATTCAAATGTTCCTGGAAACAAATGAAAATGAAGACACAACCTATCAAAATATTTGGGACACAGCTAAAGCAATACTGAGAGGGAAACTCATAGCCATACAATCACACGTTAGGGAACAAGAAAAAGCTCAAATAAATGACCTTACTGCATGCCTTAAGGACTTAGAGGAAGAGGAACAAAGGAACCCTAAAGCAACTAGAAGGACAGATATCACTAAAATTAGAACAGAAATAAACAACAACATCGAAAATAAGAGAACCATACAAAAGATCAGTGAAGTCAAATGTTGGTACTTTGAAAAATTAAACAAGACTGAGAAAGCCCAAGCCAGTCTCACTAAAAAAAAAAAAAAAAAAAAAAAAAAAGAAGACTCAAATAAATAGAACTGTAAACAATAGAGAACATTTAGAGGAGATATCACAACTGACACCACAGAAATCCAGAAAATCATGCGAAACTTTGACAAAGAACTATCTGCCACCAAGCTAGAGAATCTGGAGGAAGTGGAAGAATTCCTAGAAACATATGCTCTTCCAAAACTGAGCCAAGAAGAACTACGAAACCTAAATGCACCAATCACAGACAAAGAAATTGAAACAGTTATTAAGAGTCTTCCCAACAACAAAAGTTCTGGACCAGATGGCTTTACAAACAAATTCTACAAAACCTTCAGGAAACAGTTAATACCTATACTTCTAAAGCTATATTGATATTCTTAATCAAGCTTCCTGGCAGGTAGAAATCCAGCCCTTAAATCCAGCATTATCAAATGCTAATGTCTTGAACCATGGTCTAGGAGCAGAAGTTTTTTTCTTGGCTCAGTTATTTTGAATTGTTTTATTTTATTAGCCTGGCTATATATATATTCATTCCACAGCAGTAAGTATGATAGGAAAAAATAGCAAGATGAGGGGTTAAGGTGGTGGGATGTTAATATGTCTCCTAAATTTATTTATATTTTTTAAAAATTTATTATTTAACTATGAATTTATAAGATTATAGATTGCAGACTATAGTTCCACACTACACCCACCACCAAAGCTTCCTAAATTTATGAACCTACAAAAATTGTTGAGGGAGGATTGGCCCTTGGTCCTAGAAAGGGCCAGTGCCCCTCCCTTGCTTCCAGATGAGGTCAAATTGGCTCTGTGAATGCTCTGTGAATACAACTTCCAAGAGAAGAAAAGGTTTTTTACACGAAGGGAGGAGGTTGGCTCATGGAAGAACTCAATTGTGGGACTATGTGAAAGCTTAGTAGAGCTTAGGGGAGCTCTCCCATCCTTGGATGGAGGTCTGGAAAGACACCCCACTTGTTAGCCTCTCTCCTTATAGAGATGAGCCTAGAGTGAAAAGTCTCCCAGACTCAGTTTCTCCTTGTTAGTCTCTGAAGCTCACAGAAAGCCTACAAGCCTCTCACACTTAGTTCCCCCTGCTAGCAGGCAAAATGGTTGCCTACTTTAGGGTTCACTCAAAGTTCACATATCTGCTTTACCTTTTGATCATAAGGGAGAACACACTCTATCATACACCTTGCCAACACCAGGCAGTAAGACCCCAACTCCTATTTCCTTGTGCGCTTTGATATCTGTGATTTACATCAAGCTTTGTTTTTCTTCTTCCCTACCTCACCTTACTGGTTTAACCCCTATGCTTCTCTCAAATACCTTTGGATAATTAACTTGCCTGCATCATGGAGACTAATCATTTTGACCTTTATGTATCTCATCAACTCTTGTTATACCAGCCCTCTACCATAGGGGCAACCTGACCTTTAAGAAACCTTTAATTTCTGACATATGTGAAAAATGTTTTTTGTTTAACTCTCTATAAAAACCTGTACTCTTCTCCCAATAAACAAATGTTCATACCAGAATATTCCCTGATGTCTCCTTTCTAAGTCATGCAGCCCCTTGAGCTGGTGAGGGAGGGTCAGAGGCTTACCCCCTGGTTGGAGCCACTCCACGTGAGCACCAGCACTCGATAAAATGTGAAAAGAAAAAAGAAAAGGAGGTACAGGTGGGTTGGTGGTGGTTTACCTGGTTAAGTGCATATATCACCAGGCTCATGGACCTGGGTTTGAGCCATGTTCCCTACCTGGAACGGGGAATGACAGTGAAGCAGGTCTGCAGGTGTCTATCTCTCTCCCTTTCTATCTCCCAGTCCCCTCTCAATTTTTCTCTGTCCTGTCAAATAAAAGAGAAACAAACAAACAAACAAATAAAAAGCAGAACAAAATGCAAAAAATGGCTGCCAGGAGCAGTGGATTCATAGTGCAGGCACTGAGCCTCAGCAATAACTCTGGAAGTAATAATGAAAGGAAAGGAGAGGAGAGGAGAGGAGAAGAGAGGGGAGGGGAGGGGAGGGGAAGGGAAGGGAGGGAAGGAAAAGAAAAGAGGGTTGGGTGGTGGTGCACCTTACTGATCACCTTGCGTAAGAACCGGGTTTGAGTCTCCAGCTCCCACCTGCAGCAGGGGAAATGTCTCAAGCCATGAAGCTGTGTTGTAGGTATCTCTCTTCTTCCCTTTCAATTTATGTTTCTCTAGAAACAAACCAATAAACAAAAAAATAATAAAGGAAATAAAATTAAGAAGGTGGAAGGAGAAAAGTGTGACTCACAGCTCAACTCTCAGAAAGTTTCCCTCAGCTAGGAGTGGCTGCTGTGCTACTTCATGAATCTGTGCGGGCCCAGAAACAAAAGGACCTGGGCATTCATGACCCAGCTCTTCCTCCTCCTCCCACACCTGTCTCTCCTCACAGCAAAGAGGAAGGCCTCAGGCTCAAATATGGTGTCTAGGAGAACCACCAGACATTCTGGTAGAAATACAAATTTTTATTCTAGAGCTCTGGGTGCTACCTAATAGTCTGTATTTCTAATTAGTTATAGGCAGCCCTCGAATGCTAACACTCTGAACCCCAGAGAGGCATGACCTCACTGGTTCAGGATCACATCAAGCATGCCAATGGAAAGGAAGATGCTTGGTGTGTGTCCATGATAAAGGTTGCCTTCCCCCCCACCCTGCCCCAGGTTACAACTAATTTTCAGTCTCATCCCTGGATATAAGCCCCATGATTGAGTGTTACTATCAGTGCTTCTTATTGTCTCTCTTTGTCTTCATCCATCATGCAGCCAGGCAATAGCTAATGCCATAGCAGGCATTCCTTCCTGCCCCCTATAAGAGAACATCCACAAGGTACAAAGGCATAATATGCAATCTTACAGTCACCAGGTGAAGTTTTGCTCCCTCACTCTGCCTCCAGCTGTTTGACAAGAAGCAGCTCTACCAAGCTGCCTTTTCCTCTGCTGCATGCAGGCGTCTATGTTCTTCTTGCTGGGGCTTCTCCACCTCCCTAGTGCAGTGTGCTTGGCATTAAGCAGCCACTCCAGATGAAAGGGTGGTTTGCTTCTAAATTGCAGAAATTGCTACTTCTTTATTGCTCTTATCACAGGGGCTGCTCTTAAATTGGCACCAAGGGCTCCTCATTTGCAATTTCTCCTATATTCCAAGCCTTGCTCTTTTTTTTTTTTACAGCTCTCTCCCTGTTTCAGTTCCAGCCTGCGGGGTGGGCGAGGAAGCAGAGACAAGCTGGGGGTGGAGGGTGCTAATTAGTCCAGGCTCAGAGCCGCCTTGGCAGAAAGCCCAGGAAGGAGAGGCCTCTTCAGGTAGGGTCAGTGCCCAGGACTGGTGTGAATGGTGACTTGGAGATTGCAAGAGAACCTGTGTAAGGAGCAGTCTGGGTAAAAAGCCTATCTGGCTTGAGTCCCTGATGTTTGCTGTACTTAGAAGGCTGGTGGGAGCCATGGTGATTTAAAAGTAGGAAGACAGGCTGACGCAGACAGGAAAGCTGTCAAGTGAGAATGAGGCACCCTTGTCAGTTTTGTGTCTAGGATTTTGTGTCCTTTGATGGATGCCACAGAAGACAGAAAGCAGTGTGCAGAAGCATCCTAGCATTCATCAGAAGAGCCTTCCTGGGTGAGGAGGAGACTGGGATAATGGAATTCTTAGCAGTTCTTAGCTCACATGTCATTCTGGAATGGACTTTTGTGGGTAGGGATGGGCTGACAGGTTCTTCAAAAATCTGGATAAACATGATTTCTTGCTTGGATCCCCAAGCACTTTTGTATTGAAATAATGGAGGAAATGACAGAAATGGAAAACTGCCATTTTGCAGTCCCGAATGAAAAAATCTAAAACATGTGGCCATCATCAGTGGAGAACCAAATGAGGAACTTTACAGCAGTGCACGGAGGCTGTCAGTGATCAAAACCACTCATTAATTTTAACATCATTGCAATGCACAGGCATTATGAACTCCAGACATGAGGTAAAAATGAAGCAAATTGTACCACCAATGACGTGTACTTGGGGAAAAAAACCTGAACACAAATCAAATCCTCCACTGAATTCTAACTTCTGTTTTTGTTTTTATCATTTTATTGGGGGGACTAATAGTTCATAGTACATGGGTAACCTTTCTCACCTCTCTGTGACAGGTATCTGTAAAAAAAAAAACAAAACCTTCTCACCCCCAAGTTAGGTTTTTTTTTTTCCACCAACTTGTACCAGGACCCCACCCCCTCAGCCCCACAACTGCCTTCCTGCCCTCCTCCCCCAAATCCTTTGCTTTGGTACAATATTAATTCTATAGACTAAAAGTTAGGAGTAGAAAAAGCAAGCTGATATAGGTCCTGGAAAAGGATGACAGAGGACCTAGTGGGGGTTGTATTGCTATGTGGAAAACTGAGAAATGTTCTGCATGTACAAACTATTGTGTTTACTGTTCTAGTGGGGTGGGTACCACATAGCACTCACAGCAAAGCAGGCCCACTATCCAGGTGAGCTGTTATGCCAAACCATTCAATATTTTTGAAACTTCCTTGAGTAGATAAAATACTTTCAGCTCAGGCCTGTGTTCTGCTTTGCCAAGTGCACAACAGAGAGGCTACCACCCCCCACTGCCCCACCCCTCACAGGCACTTGTCTGTGAGAGGCTGTGTGTGCTCCCGGATAACTTTCATTGTGTCAGACACCAGGACTCCTTCATGCTCCACCCCTTTTGAAGACGATTCCTTGGCTCCTTCTCTGAGTGGCTCACACAGCTATTCCCCAAGGGCCACTAAGTCAACCTTAAGTCCTCCTGCATTTTCCTTGTTTGGTGGTTATAATAGAGGCTGCCATAGGGACAATAGCTGCCTTTTAGTTGAGATCTCTCTCTCTCGCTCTCTCCATATATATGTATACACACATATATATGCACATGCTTCTGCCAGTATCACCTGGCTTTCTGTGTGGAGTATTTCTTCTCAAGATTATGAGGGGAGTGCCATTAATGTTGTCGGTGTCAAAAGAGACTAGGGTGCTACTGCCTGACCCCACTGTGGTTTCGATTTTTATCATATTATTATATTACATATACATTATATTACATATTCCTATATTACATAACATAGGAGGCTTGTTAATTATCATGATAAAAGACATATCCTTATCAAGGAAGAGGTCATTTGGAGATTTTTTTTTTGAGGGATGAAATGACAAAATGCTTTTTAAAACATTCCAGCAGTAAATAAAATAACACCCTCCCCTACCCCCCACCCCTAATAAAAGGGGTGAGAAAATGAAAGAATGATGGTACACCCGTGCTGCTTGATAACATTTTTGTCAACTACATGACATTTGTGGAAAGAAATGAATTATTGAAGATGTGAAGCTGCAAATCCCAGTCTGGGGACTTATTGAGTATCTGCTTTGTGGCAAATTATTTCCTGGATATTGAGATCTCTGCTATAAAGAAAGTAAGTCCATTTCTCATATCTAGAGCTTACATATTAATGGGACAAAACAGAAATTAAACTGATGTCACTTATGTCTACTGGAGTAACTACTAGAAAGAAAAGCAAGTCTGGGTGAGAGTAGAAAGAGTGTAGATGGAGCTTGAATGAATCATGTTAAGTGAAGTAAGCCAAAACGGGAAGGATAAATACCAGATAATTTCACTCATCAGTGGAGATTAAGAAACAGAGACTGAAAGGAAATACACAAAATAAACCTTGGACTGGATTTAATGTACTGCACCAAAGAAAAGGAAGCTGGAAAGATTGAGATGAAAGGAGGGGGGTAGGGGT
Source organism: Erinaceus europaeus (assembly GCF_950295315.1). Lineage (NCBI taxonomy): Eukaryota > Metazoa > Chordata > Mammalia > Eulipotyphla > Erinaceidae > Erinaceus > Erinaceus europaeus. The sequence goes on from NC_080169.1 coordinate 20,738,826, forward strand.
GGCTTTGTGGCTCCTGTATATGATGGCGGAAAGGACCAAAATTGGAGATGGGAGTGTTTTGCATACACCCATGATGGGAAGATGAGAGCTAGTACCCATGTATCAACAACTAGATGTAATCCTTTAAACCACCAACTAAAAAAAAAAGTGACTAGAGGTAGATGTTACTTTTTGTTAGATTTTTTTAATATTTATTTGTTTTTCCCTTTTGTTGCCCTTGTTTTTTATTGTTGTTGTATTTATTGTTGTTGTTACTGATGTCATTGTTGTTAGATAGGACAGAGAGAAATGGAGAGAGGAGGGGAAGACAGAGAAGGGGAAAGATAGACACCTGCAGACCTGCTTCACCACCTGTGGAGCAACTCCCCTGCAAGTGGGGAGCCGGGGGCTTGAACCGGGATCCTTAACCGACCCCTACACTTTGCGCCACGTGCACTTAACCTGCTGTGCTACCGCCCGACTCCCAGATGTTACTTTTTAGAAGTCATCATGGAAGATATCTAAGAGGTAATATTTGAGTGAGGGTCTGGAGTAAAGGAAGGTGTTATACAGACTCTAGATCATTCCAGAGAGAACAGGAGGTGGCAGAACTCTGAAGCAGAAATGTACTTGGCAAATCTCAGCAACTGCAATGTGGTCCATGTGGCCAGAATGGAGAGAGCTAGAAGAGACTTACAGGTGAGAAGGTCCCTGAGGTAGAAGTGGAGATACTGTACTCTGTTATATTCTGAATGATTATTGAAGGCACAGAAGACAGATCTGGTCTTACATAAGGAATTTTCTTGGGAGTGTTTGCCTCCTGTAAGGCAAAGGGGATGAAAGGATCACCTGCTCTCTCAAAAGCTTTCTTTATTAGCTCTCTTTGAGTGCTAACTTATTGGAGTGAATTGTTATTTTCCTCTTCTGATTTCCCAAGCTGGGACTGACTTTCTGCAGTGATGTGGGAACTATTTGCCTGATGCAGGCTTCTGGGTGGAATCTTCTCATGCCTGGCAGGGGTCCTGTCTTCTGTCTGATCATGTTGATGTACAAGTGTGGGGAGAAAAGAGCTATCCAATTAGAAAAGAAGAAAAGGAGATGAGGACAAAAGGCCTGTGAAAGTGTGGAGTGAGACACATGGTAGACCAGTATCCTATATCCCCACCTTCTTGAAAGATGTTTGCTTGAGTCTCTTGAAAAATGATTGCTTTGATTTCTATCTCCTAGTTTTCCAATCATGCTCCTGATTTTAAGAGAAAAGACAAGACAACTGGAATAAGAGCCTAGAGGCTAGTAAACATAGCAGGTGCCCGTGCTTCTCTCTCCACCCCCAGATGCTCATGCCTGTGGGATATGTCAGATTTGAAGCTGATGTTGTGGAGTCAGCCACAGCCATGCACACCCCCTGCATAGTTGCACATCTGATTAAATACAAGGAGAATTATGCTGTTTTCTTTCAGCCTGTTCTTTGCTAACACAAACTACTCTTCAGTATACAATTGGAATGATTGGAATTAGTCCAACAAGGACCACTCTATCTGCCTAATACATATTTTTCAGTATCTTAAGCCTTCCAATCTTCTGTATGCTCATTATCTTTAGAACATCCAGATAGAATAGCCTGAATTCTTGCTCTGTGTGACTGCAGAAAGCTAGTACCCAGGGGAATTGTTTGCAGTGGCTAGGCAAGGAGTTTCAAGGCCTTGAGTGTTGCTTGCCTTCAACTCCTACCCCATAACAGTTTCTGTCTGCCACTTCATTCTTTTTTTTTTTCCATACTACTGTTCTCTCTCTTCTTTAACCCAAGTGTAGAAGTAGCCTGTTTGTTTGTTTGCTTTATTTTTTTACTTTTTTGCCAGCAGGGTTATTGCTGGCGCTCGGTGCCTGTACTACAAATCCACTGCTCCTGATGGCCATTTTTTTCTTTTTTTTTTTTTTTCTATTTTTATTTGACAGGACAGAAAGAAATTGAAAGAGGAGTGGAGATGGGTGTGTGTGTTGGGGGGGGGGGGAGAAAATTACCTGCAGACCTGCTTCACAACTCATGAAGTGTTCCCCTTGCTGGTGAGGAGTGGGGGCTCAAATTCGGATCCTTAAACATGGTGATATGTGCACTTAACCAGACACATCACCGCCTGGCCTCCACAGCCTGTTTTTTTATTCCTCATTTTTCTCCAAAATTAAACTGGTGTGGGCAGAGAGTAGATAGCATAATAGTTATGCAAAGAGACCCTCATGCCTAAGGCTCCAAAGTTCAATCCCCACACCACCATAAGCCAAAGCTGAGTAGTGCTCTGGTAAATAAAACAAAAATAAAAACAAAAAAATGAAAACAAAAATCTAAACTGCTGTATGTGGAGGCAAGGATGAAAGAATATTTCAGCACTAGTGTGACTCAGGGGCTGGCTGATCAGTCTTAAGGTATAACCTTTTAGTGTCACTGTGTGGGGAGGTAGGGGCAAGTGGCTAAGGGGGTCATAGGGAGAAATGCTAAAGGCAAAACTTACAGGAAGTGGGAGAGAAGGTTTCAGACTGAGGCTCTCTACTGGTATAGGTATGTGAATATTTTAGCATCTAGTGAGCTATATAGTACGCATGTCTTTTGGCAATAGACTTACCGAAGATTTGAGCTTATTGCTGGGACAACTTAGATTAGGCCTTAAGTACCACTGCACATCTGTAAGACTGAAGTGATGTTCTATTAGGAGGTACTATTCATTGGTGATCTCTTTCCTTGAGCACCACCATCTAGTCGCCATGACTGTGGGGAGTTTCTTCCTTCAGACCTGAGTGCCTTTTCAAATCTGCTTTTACTCTCAAATCTAGAATTCCTGTCCTATAGAGCTCAAACATTTTATAGGGAAAACAGAAAATCTCTTCACAAAAACTAATTGGTAAAGTGACCTCCTTCCCTTTGTCTTGGGTGAAACATCAAAGAATCATGCTAAGTGAGATAAGCCCAAATAAGAAGGTGAATACTGGGCAATCTTACTCATAGTTGCAACTTGAGAAACAAAGGCAGAAAAGGAAAACACAAAGTCAAACTTGGAACGAGTGTGGAGTATTGCACCAAAGGATTCTGGGGAAGGAGGCGGGGGACTTTGGGGTCTTGGTACATGAAGGCAGAAGAGGACCCAAGTTAGAGGTGGCAGTGCTTTGCGGATACCTAACACAGGGAGATGAGAATTTGTACCCTGTGTAAATAACTGTACTGTAATGTATTAAACCTTTCTAAGTTTAAAAAAAGCAAAACAAATAAACAAAACTCAGCAAAAATAACTGTCAAGCTCTGTGAAAAATATAACATGAGGGTGGAAAAAGAGGATGAAGGTATCATTTTGATGATGTGATGCCATGAGTATTGTGGTAGTGAATGTACTGAGACTTGCGCACTGAATAGGGGCATGAGACCATACTCCCCAAATCTGACAGTATTGTAACTGCTCAAGGCAAAGCTTTGGGGGATGGGGGAAACCTCTGTTGAAAGACCTAAAGTAATGATTTTATTTCACTTATGAAGAGTAGTTTTATCCATTTCCCACTCATTTAAAAAATTTTTTTAAATTTATTTATTTTCCCTTTTGTTGCCCTTATTGTTTTATTGTTGTAGTTATTATTGTTGTTGGTATTGATGTCATCATTGTTGGATAGGACAGAGAGAAATGGAAAGAAGAGGGGAAGACAGAGAGGGGGAAAGACACCTGCAGACTTGCTTCACCACCTGTCCCGCTGGTCTTTGCGCTTTGCACCACATGCGCTTAACCTGCTGTGCTACCGCCGGACTCCCAATTTCCCACTCATTTCTACATAACCAAAGTGTCCTTCCTTTTTTTTTTTTAATAGCAGAGTGTTTTTTTTATCTTTATTTATTCGCTGGATAGAGACAGTCAGAAATTGAGAGGGAAGGGGGTGATAGAGAGAGAGAGAGACAGACACCTGCAACCCTACCTTACCACTTGTGAAGCTTTCCCCCTGCAGGTGGGGGCTAGGGGCTCGAACCTGGGTCCTTGCACACTGTAACATGAGCGCTCAACCAGGTGCGCCACCACCTGGCCAGCAGAGTGGTTTTTATACGTAGGGTAAATTCTGCTGTCACCCCCTTCAGCAAGGGATTCAGCTTACAGTTATCTTTTAAAATAGCATTGTGGATTTTCTATCTTAAATGGGGAAAGAAAACACTTAGCCAGTGTCTGGTAGATAATAGTGTCTGGACAAGGGATGTTTTTATTCCTTATCCTCACTCACTCTTAGTACTAAAACTTCTTAGTAGCTTCATAAAATTTTACTGAAGAAATGGATTTACTCCTTCACTAAGTCTGTTGAATAAATACATCTTGAGAGTCAACAAGACTATGCTAGACTCTGCAGTTCATTTTGGAAAACGGGAATAAACAAACAGAAAAGGATACAGATTGTTGCTCTCGTGGAGCTTATAGTTCAGCTGGGGAGACAACAATCACAAAATAAGTAGAACACAGAGTATGTGAAATAGTAAAAATAAAAAAGGGGGAGGGGAGCTAAGCAGGAAGGATGAGTAGGTGGCACTGAGGAAACATTAGGTAAAGATTTTGATTTTAGAGGTAGAAATTTTGTGTGATTTGAGATAATGAGGGAGGATCTTTCTACCAGGTGACATTTGAGAAAGACTTGAAAGTGGGGAAGAGTGAGAGTTGCTATATTTTGATATGGGATGGTAGATTTGAAAACCACATGTCAGACAAAACCAGTGACTCTGAAAAAACCCTAGTTTATAATAATGATTGACTCGAAAGATGAACAAGTAATTTTGGAGGCCTTTGGTTTTCTGCTTCATTGTGTAAGATAGCTTAAGTTAAAGAATAGGAAAGCTATCAGGGGAGAGGATGGGATATGGAGTTCTGATGGTGGGAATTGTGTGGAGTTGTACCCCTCTTATCCTATGGTTTTGTCAGTGTTTCTTTTTTTATAAATAAAAATAAATAAATTTAAAAAATACCTTTTTATTTAAATTAGTTAATTATTTGTATTAATAACAAACAAGAGTGGGGAGGGGAGAGGGAAAGAGAAAGAGAATGCAGCATCAGAGATTCCCCCAGGTTTGTGACACTCCCACATGGTGCCAAGGTTTGATCCTGTGTTACATGTATAGCAATGCAAGTGCCCTATCAGGTGAACTATTTCTCTTTAAAAACTGCTTTTTTTTTTTTTTTTTTTAGGAAAGTTTTAGAAGAAGGGGACAGGATACAGAACTCTGGTGGTGGGAATTATGTGGAATTGTACCCCTCTTGTGGTCTAGTTGATATTGTTTATTTTTTATTTTATAAATAAATTTTTAAAAACCTTTCATCCTTCCTTTCTTTCTTTTTGTTTTTTGTTTTTTTGCCTCCAAGGTTATTGCTGGGGCTCAGTGCCTGCACTAAGAATCCACTGCTCCTGGAGGCTATTTTTCCCATTTTGTTGCCCTTATTGTGCTTGTTGTCATTATTATTATTGTCATAGCTGTTATTGTTGTTGGATAGGACAGAGAGAAATGGAGAGAGGAGGGGAAGACAGAGAGGAGGAGAGGAAGATAGACACCTGCAGACCTGCTTCACAGCTTGCGAAGAGATCTCCCGCAGGTGGGGAGCCAGGGGCTCGAACCGGGATCCTTAATGCTGGCCCTTGTGCTTTGCGCCATGTGCGCTTAACCTGCTGTGCTACCTCCCAACTCCCTCTTTCTTCCTTCCTTCCTTCCTTTCTTTCTTTCTTTCTTTCTTTCTTTCTTTCTTTCTTTCTTTCTTTCTTTCTTTTTCTTTCTTCCTTCCTTCCTTCCTTCCTCTCTCCCTCCCTCCCTTCCTCTCTCTCCCTTTCTTCCTTTCTTTCTTTCTCTCTCTCTCTCTCTCTTTCTTTCTTTCTTTCTTTCTTTCTTTCTTTCTTTCTTTCTTTCTTTCTTTCTTTCTTTCTTCTTGGCTCCAGGATGGTTGCTGAGACTCAGTATCTGTTCAGTTACTCTAATACTCCCGATAATCATTTTTCCTTTTATTTTTATTTATTTATATCGAAGGCAAGAGACAGGGAGAGACAGAGGCAGAGCATTGGCACACATGTTTGAGCATGCATATTACCTGCGTGGTGACCCCGTTTCAGCCCCCACTCCCCACTTGCAGGGGGAAAGCTTCATGAGTGGTAAAGTAGGTCTTCAGGTGTGTCTTATCTTTCTCTCTCCCTCTATACTTCCCCCCCCTCTCAATTTCTCCCTTTTCTATGCAATAAAATAGAAAGGGGGGAGAGGAAAATGGCTGCTAGGAGAGGTGGATTTATTGTGCAGAAGTGAAGCCCCAGTGATAACTTGGGTGGCAATAAAGAAAAAAAAAGTGGGGGGGAGAAACAGAAACAGAGAGAAAGAGAGACTTCTGCAGCATTGCTCCCCGGCTTGTGAAGCTTCCACCTTGCAAGTAGAATCTGTGGACTTGAGCCCAGACCTTAGTGTGTGGTGACATGTGCTCTCTACCTACTGTGCCACCACGAGACCCCCAAGATTGCTTTTGAAAGAAGGAATCTGGATTGCAGTGCCACATGGGAGCACCATAGACATCACCAAAGGAGTTCCATGGATAGTGGAGAGGTGCTGTAGTGCTTATCATTCTTTCTCTCCCCTGCTCTCTCTAAATTAAAGAACTGAAAAATAGGCAGGAGAGGTGCTGTCCACTTGTGGGAGTCATGGTACTGAATTTTTTTAAAAAGTAGAAAAAATGCACCTGTATAGTTTTAATGGGATTGTGGATAATTCTTTTCATTTCATGATTTTTCTTTTGTTAACAATTACTGCTTTTATAGGATAGGAAATTTTAAGCTTAAAAAAAAAAAGAGAAGAAATTGCTTCTCATTTTCAGTGCCTTTGCTAATTGTCAGACCTTTCCTTCCAGCTCACTAAACTACAGGATAAGTATCTCCTGTACACTCAAGCTGACTACTAAACTTAGGTTTGTTTATGGCAAGAAACAGAAACAAATGTGACTACTTCTGTATGGGGTATCTTTTGGTGGGGGGGGCAGCGGTCACTGTAAGGAGTGCTCCTCCCATCCTCAGTTTGTCCTCTGGGGGCCCTGCATTTCCTGCAATCAGTCAATCATGGAGGGTAAATTAATTTGGGGTCGACATTTATGCATTTGCATCAGTTTTAACTGTTCCAAGGAAGCTTACACTGAAATGTTCCAACAATGAGTGTCTGCTCTTACATTTCCAGAGTATATCAACACTGGAAAGTTTTCTTACTTCACAAACTGACTGTTGCCTGGGGCAACAAGTATTTAGATTTAGGCTGATAGGAACATGGAAGAAATGATCCATTTTTAGACGACTGCAAGCTTGGAAAAATAGTTTTGTCCTCCAGTAGCTCCTGTTTCTATCACATCTTATGCCCTTTGAGCTTGGAGATGGTGTTTGTTGTTGTTGTTGTTTTTCTTATAGCCCTGTTCAGCTCTGGCTTATGGTAGTGGGGGGGATTGAACCTGGGACCTCTCAGAGCCTCAGAAATTAAAGTGTGTTTGCATAACAATTATACTGCCTCCCCAAGTCTGAGAAGGGATTCTCAGTGATAAGATCCATAGGTGTGACTGTCATGATAGCCCAGTGCCTCACTGGTGATGTGCTTCCGGCCACAGTTGTTGGTGAAGAATGTTAACTGTGTGGAACTACCTCTGTGCTGAGTGTCCTTCACAATAAGGAACACTCACCCCGTTCTCAACAGCCATGTGCTTTGCCTGACCAATGAATCTATCTCCCTTCTTTTTAGTCATGCCTTTCAATAGTTTGATTAAATTACCTGCCAGAAGGAAGTACAGACTGAATGGTTAATCTCAGGGAGAAATCCTGATACCTACCTCATTTTCTTACACAAGTCATTTTATTTCTCAGAGTCACGATTTCTCCATCTATAAAATGGAAAGAATAATGATTCCAGTCTTGAAACATGGGGATTGAGCCTGGGAGCTCAGAGCCTAGGGCATAAAAGTTGGTTGTCTTGTCAGACAAAGTAAGGACTACAAAAGCTGAATAAGGGCAAGAGACTGGCATACTTTAATGATGACTCTTTAGTCACTACGAGGCCACCCTATCACCTGGAGCCTTAGTCAGGGAGTCCTGGGATTCCCACACAGACATGATGGGCCTAGACCTCTAACAGATCCCTCTCACCACTGTCACTGGTCTTTCCCATCAGGAACAGCATAATGGACCCCTCTGTGGGCCATTACAGGACCTTGCCCTCAATGTAGATCAACCATGGTAGGGAATGTTTCATTCTCCAAAGGGAGGCTGGACAACCATACTCTACCTACTACCTGAGAAAGATGGGTCCTGAAATCAGTACAGCCTGGAGTGTACCTAGCCGTGACCACAGAATTCGAGCTCAGACCTATAGGGATGCAGAGGTCACAGAGGTCACATAGGCTCCTGTGCTGAATATGGGCCCCAGATCAAATCGATGGGGTTTACAGTTAACAGTATTTATACACTTTCCCCATATTTGGGAGCTACTCTCTTCCCTGATACAGCTTTCTAGTCCTTTTTCCATGACACCATCTCCCCAGACAATAACCTGAGTCCACCTGCATTATCAGATGTCAGGCTCAGGCAAAAACTAGAAGAGTCATGGGCCCTTTGAAATATACCTAAAATAAACCTACTAGCTTTTTCCAAAATGGAGACCCCCAAATCTTCATCTGCAATATTCTTGCCTTTAGGTTCATGATTAGTCAACAATGAATTCCTGACAGTGGCAGAGACATCCCTCAGTTTACATCATCAGTGCAACACTTTAGTGTTATAGTTAAGTTGTATCAGGCTCCAACCTGCCTTCAGAATTCTACAGCCCCTCATGCCAGAGGAAGCCTCCCTTCCCCACCCAGCTCACTATAGCTATTGTGTTGCCTGCATTCTCCTGGATTATACTACAAGCAAGAGATTCAAAGTACTCATCCCTGAATCTCAAGTGCTGAACACAGTTAATACATGTTGTCTGGGTATGCTTGCACAGGAGATACAAAGAAGAAAATGAGACAGGAGCAAAATCCCAGTGGCTGATAGTGTTATCAGTAATGGGGTGACCTTAGGCAGTTTCATTAATCTCTCAGTGCCTTGGTTTCTTTGTAAAAATAACAATCATGGGAGTCAGGCGGTAGCGCAGCGGGTTAAGCGCATGTGGTGCAAAGCACAAAGACTGGCAAAAGGATCTCGGTTCGAGCCCCCAGCTCCCCACCTGCAGGGGAGTTGCTTCACAAGTGGTGAAGCAGGTCTGCAGGTGTCTATCTTTCTCTCCCCCTCTCTGTCTTCCCCTCCTCCACTTCTCTCTGTTCTATCCAACAATGATGACATCAATAACAATGATGACATCAATAACAACAATAAAAACAAGGGCAACAAAAGGGAATAAATAAATAAATAAAGAAAGAAAGAAAGAAAGAAAGAAAGAAAGAAAGAAAGAAAGAAAGAATTGTGACTGCAACAGCCTTAAATGTTTGTCATGAAGGTTCAATGAGTTAATATCTCCAAATGTGCTCAGAGGAGTTTCTGACTCATAGAGAGTCCTAGGTACAAGTTGTTACTATCTTTGTTAGTAAGATAATAAGAAACCCCGACTGAAAGGATGTGAGAGCAGAAATGCACAGTCACAACACGAAGGGCCTGTTTGCACTCGGAACACTGGCTGAGGAGGAGTAAGGTGGAGACAAAAAATTTCCCCACACACTCAGGCTAGGAAACTTCAAAGCAAGTAAACATCAGAGGATGACATTTAACTTTTTACAGAGCAGATGGAACATCACCATGTTCTGGCCCCCGGGTAGGCTGGGGCAGGAAATAGGTCAACTTGAGCCCAACGGTTGACACAGGTAACTGAAGAGTTCCAGGATGCCAAGTTGAGACCTGGTGTTTGAAGTGGGAGATAAGTAGAGAGAGAGAGAGAGAGAGATATTCAGAAAATTATACTCCTAAGAGAGTAAGTATGCATGTGTAAGGCCCTGGCACTGCAAAGAAAAAGTATTGCTTTATTATGTGTTATTACCAATATAAAACGTGTTTATTTTGAAATTATATAATATCCAGCAACAAGGAAATTCCCTTAAACTATATGTATTCTTCATCTCGCAGAAATGACTACTGTAAATCCTCTTGTATATTTGTATTGTATGTGTATGTCTATATATAGTAGGCTGCTGGAAGACTCATGAAGCATATATATATATATATGTATATGTATGTATATGTAAAAGAACATATAGGAGGATCTAACTGGCTTTTCATATACATGAAAATATTATTTTTTGGTTATCACAGGGGTTTTACTGTTCCTGGATGACTTTTTTTCCTGGAGAAAGAGAATGAAAGAGATTTCAGCACAAAAACTTCTTTCAGTGTGGTGGGGGCTGGGCTTGAACTTGGGCCATGCACAAGGCAAAGCAGTGCACTATCCAAGTGAGCTATTTTACCAGCCCTGTACATGAAAAGCTTAACATGATACAAATCCTGATACCCAGGGTGGGTGAATTAGTCTATAGCCACACCACCTGAACATACACATATCTCTTACTAAAACACATTATATATTTGCCTCCAAGGTTATCACTGGGGCTCAGTGCCTACAACTATGAATCCACTGCTCCTGGAGGCCGTCTTTTTTCCATTGTTGTTGTTGCTCTTATATTTGCTGTTGTTGTTGGGTAGGACATAGAGAAACTGAGAGATGATGGGAAGACAGAGAGGGGGAGAGAAAGATAGACACCTGCAGACCTGTGTCACCGCTTGTGAAGTGATCCCCCTACGGGTGGGGAGCCAGGGGCTCGAACTGGCTCCCTTGCACTTTGCACTTATGTATGTGTTAGCCGGTGATCTCATTGTTGCCTTTATTTGCATTTCTCTGGCATTCAGAGACTTGGAGCATTAGCCCAAGCATTAGCACTAGCCCCCCAAAACATAACATTTTTTAAAGGAAAGCAGGATGAAACTGTCTTCTAAGGACCAAGTCCCCCGACATACACAGACTTGTGAGCCACAGTGGGATAACAGGAGACATTCATGAATCAAGAGTGACAAATATACATATTTGTGCCCAGAAAGATATTTTACCCAAACTGGAACCTGGTAGGGGGACTTTTCTGGAATTTCTGCCCACTTACCAACCCAGATCCTACTGGGAATCCAGCTGTGGGACTTGCTCAATGTAACTGTGAAACAAGTTTGCCACCACAAGCCAGAACTGAGCAGTGCTTTGGTAAATAAGTAAAGTAAATAAAAATTAAATTAAAATATATATTAAAAAAGACAAGGATCATTGGTGAAAGTGATAGTATTATAGTGGCAGTATTACGGTGTTGATAATTCTACACAAAAGGCAATAAATATGCTTCCACAACTGTGATTTCATTGGATCTTCCATTTAACTTAATGACAATTTACATTATTTTATCTAAAATGGGTATTATGTGAGATGTTACTTTTTTATTTTATTTTGTATTTGTGGCTAACAATAGGCCTCAAGACTGTAAGATTATACTGTACCCACCACCAAAATTCTGTGCCCTCACCCTCCCACCACCCAGTGATAACCACCATGGTATGTGAGCTATTCTTTTTTTTAAAAAAATTATTTATTTATTATTGAATAGAGACAGAGAGAAATTGAGAAGGGAGGGGGAGATAGAGAGGGGAAAAGTCAGAGAGACACCTGCAAAGACCCCCTTCACCACTCATGAAGTTTTCCTTCAAGTCCTTGAGCACTGCAATGTGCACTTAACCAGGTGGTCACTGCCTGGCCCCCTTTGAGCTATTCTTTATACATTGTTTGTACACTTAATAGCCATTTGAATGGTGACTGTATAGACGTGCCAGGTGTCAGGGCTCCAACAAGATTTCTCTAGTGAAGGTAATACTTGCTCCTTTCTATAAAAGGACTAAGCCCATGAGGGTGGGCTATAGAAAGTCCAAAATCCACTCCCCCCATATTACTCTGTTTAAATTCCTCTTAACTATCCTGAGAATAACTTCATACCTTCCTCCATGGCCTTCAATAGCCCATGCAATCCACTGCTGTGCATTTGTATTGGCTTTTATTTAAGTTAAATTCCTTAACAATACAAGCTTTGGGGCCAGCAGGATAGCTCACCTGATGGTGTACCTGTCATGTCAAACTTCAGTGCTGTGGTATCTTTCTCCTTTCTCTGTGTCTCTGTCACTATCTGAAGAAGTCACCTTGGAACAGTGAAATTCTGACAAAGAAAAAAAAAATACAAGTTCTTTCCCATGTGTCATAGCCTTTTGTGGTTCCAGGAACACTGGTGAGGTCATCTGCCCAGAGAAGCCAGGATGGAGATGGAATCATGGCAGCATTTGCAACTTGGTGTCTGGGAAGGTGGCAGAACATAAATTGAGACAAAATGGTTAATGAACAGGAACCAAAAACTAGGAATAGAGCAGATGAAATTAGGGGCTTTAGGGCAGAAGAAAGCTAGAAAGTCCATTTTAGGCATGGTCCTGGGGGCACACAATTATGGTAGTTTTGCTTGAGTTTGATAGTTAGCCTTAAGATGGATAAAAATATTGCCTAAGAAAATGATGTCAGAGTAGAGAAAAAGGCTAGAAAGTTGGATTAGGTTAGTGAGTAGCTCCCATTATTGAAAAAAATTCTGTGGATAAAATTAACTACTTACCTCCATCCACCTGACCCAGGACATAAATATTTAGCACCAGAGCCTGTGTAACCTCTGAGCCTCTATTGGTCTGAGCTCACAGCTCTCGGTCACAGCTGGGAACAGTGCAGGCTGCACTCATTTCAGGACCAGTCTTCCTTGAGTGACAAGACAGGATGACCCAGCCTCCCTTTGGAGACTGGGGTTATCCCTAACATTGCTGCTTTATGGTGAGAGCAAGGTCTTCTTGGGAGGGCCCACAAGATGGCTTATGATGACCTTCCTGATGTAAGTGACCCATGGTGGTAGAGAGCGGCATTCATTAGAGGTCTGGGCCCATCATATTAGATTCCACACCATTTTTACCACCAGAGTTCTGTATCCCCATCCCCCTCTAGTGGAGTAGTTCTCCCAAGGTCACAGATATGAGTTAACTATATATCTAAATCAATCAACCAATTAATCAGCCAATCTATCTATCTATCTATCTATCTATCTATCTATCTATCTATCTATCTATCTATCTATCTAGCCAGCTATCGCCTTTACTTTTTGTTGCTTTTGTTTGCTTCAAGGGTTATCACTGGGGCTCAGTGTTGTTACTATGACTGCTCCCAGGAATCTTTTTTTTTTCCTTTTTCTTTTTCTCTTTTTTTTCCTTTCCTTCCCTTCCCTTTCCTTTCTTCTTTTCTTTTCCTTTTATTCTATTTTATTTGATAGGACAGAGAGAAATTGAGAGGAGTGGGGGAGATAGGGAGAGAGAAAGACACCTACAGACTTGCTTCACGACTTGTGAAGCTTCCTCCCTTTGAAGGTGGGGAACAGGCTTGAACCTGGGTCCTTGAGCATGGTACTATGTATGCTTAACGAGGTATGCCACTGCCCAGCACCCTCCTTCATTTTTTAATACTTTAGTATTCTTTTCCCCTTTTTGCTGAAAAAACCTAGCTGTTCATTTAAGTTACTGGCTGAAGCAATGGTTTGCTTACTTTCCTCTTGTCTAGGTGGTTGGTCCCCTTTCTACCTAATGTGGAGGGGGCCCAAGTCTGGCCAATGGGAGTGGGGTGTGTGTGTGTGTGTGTGTGTGTGTGTGTGTGTGTGTGTGTAGCAATCTACTTAGAGACTGGCAAATAAAGCACCTGTGAACTCCTAAGCACCTTCCTTTAGGCTCCCACGATGTCAAAGTTCTTAGAGGTTTGAGACTCACTAACCCAAAGCATTCCCTCATCACCCTGCTATAACAATGTTGCTTGAATCAATGTGGTTTCTGGGGGCTCAGCCGTGTAAACTTTTGTTTTAATCCTCTAAATTACTCTTGGAAATACTCCCTCAGATAGTGTTTGCTATGGGTTTAGCTATGAGCAGATAAGAACTGATAGCATTTGAGGGTCTGATACCCACTGGAGCTATGAGAAAACAAGTGTCTGCTTTTCTTTAGATTTGACCCGAGGCAGAAGCACTGGATGACCTCCCACTCATAGCAATGAACAAAAATCAGTAAAATAACAACTGTTGCTTTGATATAATTCAATAAATAGAACATATATACATCAATGAATATAGTAACACTAGGACCGAATACTATGCTAAATAACCAACAAGCAATATCTCACTTAATTCCTAGGAGGCAGGCACTCTTAAAAATATTTGTTACTAATGGGAGAGAAGGAGAAAGAGACAGATAGATAGATAGATAGATAGATAGATAGATAGATAGATAGATAGGTAGGTAGAACTAGAACATCATTCTAGCACACGCAATGCCAAGGATCAAACTCATGACCTCAAGCTTGAGAATCAAACATGCTCTCTTATAACTTATCCTATCATACAGAAGAGATAAGGGCAGAGAGGGGTAAATTGTCTGCCAAAGGTCATATGAAGAGCAGACCAGAGAGGACTGATGGCCACTGGACTAACCCAAACATAGATTCCCAACCTCCACATCCCAGCCTAGGCCCCAGGCCAGTCTGACTGCCTCCCTTTCTCCATCTTATCTTTTTCAGTTCTGACAAGTCCATTCTCCCTTAGCTTACTGTTCACCATACTTTCTGTAATTGGCATTATGTTAACTTGAACAAAAAAAAACTCAGAATGTGATGCTTCTCCCTAGTTTCCCCACACAGTTTGAGATTTCCTGTCACCGTGGCAACCAGATTCTTGGTAGGAACTGGATCCCTGGAGGCCAACAAGGGGGAGTGCAGTGCAGGCTGGGATGGGCTGCTGAATGATTGCCCAGATATTCGTTCCCCCAACCCTTTCTCCCTCATAGGGTCATTGTAGCCATTACATACCCTGGAAGAGTCCACAGAAGTCTCTAAAAAAAATTGTAGAGAACTCCAATGTCTTAAAAGAAAAATGCCACACAGAAATTAATGAAGGCTCAATTAAATGCCTGCACAGATAGCAAGCTAACTTGATGAATACTTAAATTTGGAAGTCATAAAAAATTCATGATACTTAAAAACAATAAGGTCTTTTTATTTTATTATTTTTTTAACTTTGCAAAGCTCTTCTAGTTTGCATAGTGATTGTGGAGAAGTAAGTCATGGCTGGTCACATTGGATGTGTTCCTTGCAGGAAAGTAATTTCAGAGGTGGGATGATAAAGATCTTATCATACTGTTTTTACAGTTAAAACAATATTTGAATTCCATATCACATCTAGGGTGGAGACTCAAAAAGGAGGACTCTTTTGGAATTTCATTGCCTTCATAATCCTGGGCCAGAAGCAGGGTAAAGAGGCAAAGTCACCCCAAACTGGAGCCCTGAGCAAGAAGCCCAAGAAGAAAAATAGCATTTTTTTACTGCTATTAGATTTTTTAAATAATTTAATAATGATTGACAAGACCGTAGGATAAGAGGGTTACAATTCCACATAGTTCCCACCACCAGAGTTCTGCACCTCATCTGCTCCATTGCAAGCTCTCCTGTTCTTTATCCCTCTGGGAGCATGGACCCAGGATCATTATGGGGTGCAAAAGGTGGAAAGTCTGGCTGTAATTGCTGTAATTGCTTCTCTGCTGGACATGGGTGTTGTCAGGTGGATCCATACTCCTAGCCTGTTTCTATTTTTCCCTAGTGGGACAGGGTTCTGGAGAGGTGAGGTTCTAGGACACACTGGTGAAGTCATATGCCCAGGGAAGTCAGGTTGGCATCATGGCAGCATCTGCTACTTCATGGCCGAAAAGCATTAAGAGCTAAAGCAGAACAAATTGTTTAATAACCAGGAACCTAAAGATAAGAATATAGCAGATGAGATTTGGAGTTTCCATTTTGGAAAAAGCTAGGAAGTCTATTTTAGGTATATTCCAAGGGGCCCATGACTTTACTAATTTTACCTGAGCCTGACAGCTAACATGCTGGTGGGCTAAAGGTATTGTCTGGGGAGATGGTGTCAGAGTTGGAAGCAGGAAATAGAATTCTTAAATGAAACTTGGGACAGAGTGACTGCTTAATTGAATCCAATAGATTACAGCTGCCATAACTGGAAAGGAGCCAAGAGGAGCCTACACCCCACTTTCCCTTCACTGTAGGTGATCAGATGCTTTTATTTTTAAAAGTAGGAGAGTGAGCTGGCTGCAAAACTCTGTTATTCTCTCCCCTCCCTCCCAACTATGGGATGTTCCTTCCTTATGGGGACAGCCCTGGCCCAAGCCTCATTTTGACTTGGAGGCATTGTTGTTTTCTTATCAAAGTTCTGGGAAGGAGGGGAAGCCACTGCAGGACTGATACACAGAGAACTGGGCAGCGCTGTGATAAAACACAGATGCAAGAGTCAATCTGTTTTGGCTGCCAGCATCTCTTGATAAAGGAGCTTCTGGGTTCTGGGACTCAAGCCTTTGGTATAACAAAGCCTCAAGACCTGGGCTTTTTGGCCTGGAAATTGGGGCAGCTCCTGTCACATTTTTAATCTTGTTAGAGAAGCTATGGGTTAAGTAGGATAGCAGCTATGAAATTGCTTTAATGGGCTTGAAGCTTTGCTGGTCTGAGTGTGGCCCTCAGTGGTAGCAGCCTCTGAATGAGCTGAGAGCTGACTAGAGATGCAGATTCTTGGCCCCATAACACCTACTAGAGCAGAATCTGCAATTTCACAAGAGCCCAAGTGACTTTGTCACCTATAGCTTTCATTTTTATTTATTATTTTAGGTAGAGAGAGGCCAAGAGAGACTGCAGCACTAACACTTCCTCCCAAGTGGTGGGGGTCATGCTTATGGCAAAAAAAACACACTATCCAAGTGAGGTAGTTCACCAACCCCATCACCCTTATCTTAAGACCCAGATATTCAGCCCCAATTTGCTAAATCTGAATAGATTAGTTTTTTGTCTTTTCTTTGTTTTGTTTAGTTAAACCAGAGCAGTGGTCAGCTTTGGTTTATGGTGGTGCAAGGAACTGAACATAGGATTTTGGAGCTTCAGGCATGGGAGTCATTTTGCATAATCTGAGTTTCCAAGAATGGGATTCGAGGGTCTGTTCTATGGAATCGTCAGACTGGCTTGAACAGCAGCAGCTTCCTGGAGTCTTCCTACCTGTGTTCTAAGAAGTCCTGGACAAGGTGCCACTAGGCTGCATTCAGTCTGGGTCTGGCTGACTCCTACTTGAGTGGAGATATCAGGCCCTCCAGAGACTAGAACAAGAGAGTGAGACTGGGAGGCTCTGATGAGAGGCATGCTGGCATTCAACACAGACCAGACTCCTCTCACTGACCTTGCAGCCTGATTCCAGGGTGCACAAGGCTACCCCCTCACCACATACAGCAGGATCCAGCTGCAGTGCCCCCAGTCCCTTTCACCGTAACCTGAGCCCTATGAGAGGGGGTACCTGTGATTCTGACCTCATTCCTGGACTCTGAAGAGTAACTCTTCTAAAAACATGCTGGTGCTTGAGAATTCATGAACAAGACATGAACAAGGGCATTGAAACCTTTCTCTGAGATGACCTGAGGGCTCTGAACTCTAGATGAACTTGGACCTGGAACTTCTGTGATCAGAAACTTTTTTCTTTTAATTTTAATTTCTTTATTGGGGAATTAATGTTTTACATTCAACAGTAAATACAATAGTTTGTACATGCATAACATTTCTCAGTAGAAACCTTTGTTTTAACCCCATCACTGAGAGAGAAGGGAATTTGAAGAATGCCTGAGGAAGTCAGGCCCTGCTTTCCTTACCTGAGAGGGAAAAGGAAAAAGGAAGGACACCTGGAAGTTGCAATAGGTATTGGTGTGGCCTAGAAAGTGAAGGAGAGGTCTTAGAAGTAAATAAAAACAGGAATCAGCTTCCACCTGGGGCCATCCATCTTTGCTCACATAACCCCCATGCTCCTTTCGTGCTTGCCTTTTCATTTTCCTGATTAAAAGTTTAAAAGACTGGGGTGGGGGGAAATCCCTACGAAGAATACTTAGAATTGGGAGGGGGAGCCATAAACAATGGAATAAAAGTCACTAGTTTGAGTCTTATAAATACAGAAAAAAAGAAGAAGAAGAAGAAGAAGAAGAAGAAGAAGAAGAAGAAGAAGAAGAAGAAGAAGAAGGAGAAGAAGAAGAAGAAGAAGAAGTCATAGAACATATACCTAATGGAATACTACTCAGCAGTTAAAAAAGACTATATTGTGTCCTTTGGAACAAAATGAGTGAAACTGTGAATAATCATGCTTAGTGAAGTAAGCAAGGAAGTAAAGTACAACTAAGGGATGATTTCACTCATATGTGGAATTAGAGAATCGAAGCATGTAAAGTTGAAAAGGAGCAAACGAATTTATGTGTCTAGTCAACCCATATCTATGACCTTGGGAGAACTATGGTGGCTACAGTTGGGGGTGGGGGTGGGAGCACAGCTCTTTAGTATTGGGACTGGTGTGGTATTCTACCCTTAATGATCTTGTAAATCACTAATAAAAAGTAATTATTATTTTTTATATATATTTATTTATTCCCTTTTGTTGCCCTTGTTTTTTTATTGCTGTAGTTATTGTTGTTGTTATTGATGTCGTTGTTGTTGGAAGGACAGAGAGAAATGGAGAGAGGAGGGGAAGACAGAGAGGGGAAGAGAAAGACAGACACCTGCAGACCTGCTTCACCACCTGTGAAGCGACTCCCCTGCAGGTGGGGAGCCGGGGGCTTGAATCGGGTCCTTGCGCTTTGCACCACCTGCACTTAACTCGCTGCACTACCACCCGACTCTCATAAAAAGTAATTTTCAAGGGAGTCGGGCAGTAGTGCAATGGCTTAGGCACACCTGCTCTCCACCTGCAGGGGAGTCACTTCACAAGCAGTGAAGCAGGTCTGCAGGTGTCTGTCTTTCTCTCCCCCTCTGTCTTCCCCTCCTCTCTCCATTTCTCTCTGTCCTATCCAACAACAATGACGTCAATAATAACTACAACAATAAACAACAAGGGCAACAAAAGGGAATGAATAAATATTTTTTTAAAAGAAAAACTGTTCTCTTGAGATGACATCCCCATACTAAAGATTTGGCCATTGTTATGGGTAGTGGTGGGGGGTGAAGAGGAAACTCTGGGGTATTCTTCATAGTCAAACCATACCTAGAGCTTCATGAAGAGTTCTACCCCCACCCACCCACCCCATTGCCACTGAATTCTGAAGGGTTAATGCATTAACTGTGATAATCTAAAGTCACAGATGGCTGGAGAGACAGATTGTCAATCAGCGTACATGCCTTATCTTGTGTGTGACCCAGGTTCAAGTCCCAGGCAACACATGGGAGGTGCTATGACACTGGAGGAAGCTCTAGTGCTAGGGTTCAGGCCCCCAGACCCCAGCCCCACCCCATCACTCTGAATGAAAAAGCAGTCTAGAGTTGTGAAGTTACACATGAAGCTCTAGGTATGGTTTGACTATGAAGACTACCCTGGAGCTGCTTGAGTTCTTTTGATCTTCTAGGCATCTATCCTGTAGAAAGAATGAAAGGAAATACACACAGTTTTTGTAAGGTTGGAAACAAACTAAATGCCCAGTGACAAATGACTGAAGAAGTTACAGGATATCTGTTCAATGGAACACTAGTGTGCAATGAAAAAAAAATATGATGTTGTGCCATTTGGAATAAAATGGATGGACTTGGAGGTGATTATGCTAAATTAAGTGAGAGGTGAAGGACAACTCCTTGATGGTTTCATTCATACGGAATATAGATAGATAGTTATAGTAAAATGAATTTGCAAAAAAGTGATAGACAAACGGATTTTGTGAAACTGATGTTGGTTATGGGGTGGGGTGAGGTGGGGAGTGGCGCAGGACTTTGGTGAGGGCTGTGGTCACTTAATGCATTATATTTAAGTGTGCATTTATTTTTTTTTTTTGCTTTTTAAAATATTTTAAATTTATTATTGGGTAGATACAGAGAGAAATTGAGAGGGGAGGGGAAAGGAGAAAGGGAGAGAGACAGAGAGACACCTGTAGCCCTGCTTCACCACTTGTGAAGCTTTCCCCCAGCAGGTGGGGACTGGGGGCTTGAACCTGTATCCTTGTGCACTGCAGTGTGTGTGCACTTAACCAGTTGCACCACTGCCTGGCCCCTTGTAGGTGTTAAATTATATCCCTTGCAATCTTAGCTTTTTGTAAAAAATCACTAATAGGAAAAGAAAAGAGGACAAGGTTGTTCATCTGAGCGCTGTTCATAGTGGGGGTATATTGAGAACAAGTTGAGTGTTTGTACAATGGAAGCCTCAGTGAGTGTGAAAAGTGCTCTGCTGTGAGATATTTTTTAATCTGGAGACATGTTCACAGCACGTCGCTTTGTGCAAACAATTGCCTTTTTAGCCTCTACACTGCTGGTCTGAATTTCCACCATTTTTACAATGAATGCATTTTGCTTTTGTAATTAGGGGGGAAAAGTCAACTTCTAACCACCCTTTCCTATCTACTACACAGATGATTCAGATGGATTTACCCTTGTTGATTCTCCTGAGATAACTCCCACACCTACGTCTCCAGCCCTGGCTTCAGTCTGAGTTCAGACTCAGCTGTTCAACTCCTAACTTGGGATTTCCATGTGACAACCCCCACTGATCTCAGACTTCACATGCCCGCAGATGAATGTCCCTCTGCCTTCCATCCTCTGAATTATTCTTGATACTTCTCATTGATGTCCAGACCCTAGAAGCCCTCTCCCCCATTACCAAGTCCTGTTGATTTTTTAACTGTAGGTCCTTTGCTGTGACCTGCCAGGCCTGAAATTTAACTCCTAGTTTTTACTCACCTCCACTTAGTGTTCTTCTCCCTTGCTCACCTCCCTGCAGTTCAGGAGGTCCAGTTTTTTGTTTTTTTTTTTTTAGAAAAATGAAAGCACTGAGCTCTGAGTCTTGCATACAAGCTGTCCCATCACGGGGAAACATAAATCCCGACTCCTGCCCCTGCACCATGAACTTCCTTCCATCTCAGCGTCTCACTTTAGCTGTCACCTCCTTGGAGGTGTCAGTTGAAAGGGGCCCCCTCTGTTATTTCCTGTAATTGAACCTGCTCCTTCTTATAACTGTTTGTAACTACATACATGGTGGTGTGCCCACCATGGCCTCAGCTCTGATGGAGATTCTAGCTGCTTCTATGAAATCCCAGCTACCGCATCATCTCTGTGAAGGTGTCCACATCTCCTTCCTTTACTTTCAAGGATCTTACAAACAACCAGGAATCTTTTTTTCCTTTTCCAGTGTTAGTGCCTGGTGCATGTGTGGATTCACTGCTGCTGGACTGACTTTTTCATTCAGATAGAGAAAAGGAGACAGAAAAGAGGTACCTCTTGTGTCATGCCAGGACTCAAACTTGAGTCTCTGGCATAGCAAAACAGGCTATCTATCTGGTCCAGTGCCAGGGACTTTTGATTGGGATGGGGAAGTATGTATGTGTGATTCACACTTAAATCTCCTTCCCTGCTCCTAGCTACATAAGTCACCCCTTCTCTCAGTCTGCAGACCTCTGTCCCTCCCTTTCCCTAGTCTCTTCTATTTTCTGCTGCTTTGTCGTCTTCTCATTCTCTCCTTTCTCCAGGCACAGGCTTATATGGGTTCAGGAGGAGGAAGAATGCCTGCAGATTCTTTCTGTGGTACCAAGAGTGCTGTTTCCAAAGCAGAAAAAACAAAAAGGTGTGAATGGGAAGATGGACATGGAACAGAAAAGCAACCAGATGAATACTTGCCACAGAGTCTAGCCCTTTATCTACAAATGTGTGTACTTCCTGTCTTTCCATTTGACATCATGTCCAAGGTCAAATGGTGTCTACCCACCCCCCAGTCATATCCACCTGGAGGTTCAGAGGGGAATCCCTCTCCTTTTCCCCTTCAGAAATAGTACTTTTGCAGATGTAATGACTTCAGCTGAGGTCATACTGGATTAGGGCAGGAGCTAAGTACAACAGGACAGGTGTTCTTACCAGGAGGAAATGTGGATACAGGGAAGAAGACCCTGTGAAGATAGGGTCAGTGACTGGGGTGAAGCATCTGGAAGCTTCAGCAACTGGCAGAAGCCAAGAAGAGGCAAGGAGGGATTCTTGATTATAAGAGGCTTCACTGGAAAGAGCATCGCCCTGCTAACCTTGACTTTGGATTTCTGATCTCTACAACTGTGAGACAGTTTTTTTTTTAATGAATCTTTTTAAAAAAAATATTTAATTTATTTATTAATGAGAACGTTAGGAGGAGAGAGAAAGAAGCAGACATCACTCTGACACATGTGCTGCCGGGGATCGAACTCAGGACCTCATGCTTGAGAGTCCAAAGCTTTATCACCTTGCCACCTCCCAGACCACGTGAAACAGTTTTTAGGCATCTCAGTTTGTGGTGCTTTGTGATGACTGCCACCCTCAGCTGAAGCACAACCAAACAAGATTTCAAGGCCTATGGGGACAGCACGTGTACTATCTCCCCACAGAGAAACGACATTCAGTAGTAAATTTCTACTACTGTGCCTGGTGACAGTATGGTACACAGTACATTGGGGTGAGAAAGATGAAGGTAACTAAGCCTGAGCAAGTTTCCCTGAAACCAGAAAGAAGAACTAGATTTTACTGTCAACTGTAAACCATTAATCCCCCAATAAAGAGAAAAAAGATAGAGGTGGGCTGCTTGGTCACATGATGAGAAAAAAAAAACACAGGAAAAAAGAATGAGAAATGGTTTCAAAGGCTGAAATATCTATTTTTGGTACATGCGAATCACAGCAGTGACCAGCTACTATATAGTCCAAGGCTGTGTGTACATGTGCTGAGCCAGGGTCACAATCACCAGAGTGTATTTCTAACGTCACTGAGATTGATCTTCAGCGTCAGAGACCTGCACATGCATTCTTTCCTGGGGACCGCCCCAGCATGGTCAGTTCTCCTGAGCAAGGAGAGAGCCCCAAATCCATGTCCCCCCCCCCTGTAGATTTTCCTTCCCATCTGTTGCCCACAAGCTGACCACTTTCTGGCATGCTTGACATCCACAAATCATAAGCTGTTGCTCTTGACTGGGTTTAGTTTCTCAACTGTAATGATAAGTGAGAGTGAGCACTGCAGCCTGTAGAGGTGGAATGTTCCCCCTCCAGGCTAGAGGACACCTCATTTCCCTCCTGGGTCTTCCCCCAGAAGGAACAGGAAAACACTCTTCAGAACTGTTGGGGACTTTTTGTTGTTATTTTTCCTGTTAACAGAGCCTCATGCAAGCAGCAAGCAGCTGTCCACTAGCACCAAAGAGGGGGTTGCCTTCATCTCTGAGGGCTCTCAGTTACGAATGTGTTTACTAAAGGTTTCATGAAGAGCGCGCATGCACACACACACAGGTTTCATGAAGAGCACGCATGCACACACATACATGCACACGCACACGCACACACACACACACACACTTATCCTAGTGTGACTCGGGACTGAGTAACATTATTATTTTACACAAATTATATTTTTCTTGTTTACCCCCCTCCCGCATAACTCCCTGGAATCTTTCTTATTTGTTTTCCCCAGATAGAGGGTGGGAGACATAGGGAACAGAGACAAAGGGGAGGCACTACAGTACTGCTTCACTGCTATGGAGAACCCAGATTCTTTTTTTTTTAAGTTTATTTCTTTATTGGGGAATTAATGTTTTACATTCAACAGTAAATACAATAGCTTGTACATGCATAACATTCCCCAGTTTCCCATTTAACAATACAACCCCCACTAGGTCCTCTATCATCCTTCATGGATCTGTATTCTCCCCACCCACCCACCCCAGAGTCTTGTACTTTGGTGCGATATGCCAACTATATTTCAGGTTCTACTTGTGTTTTCGTTTCTGATCTTGTTTTTCAACTTCTGCCTGAGAGTGAGATCATCCCATATTCAGCCTTCTGTTTCTGACTCATTTCACTTAACATGAATTTTTCAAGGTCCATCCAAGATCGGCTGAAAACGGTGAAGTCACCATGTTTTACAGCTGAGTAGTATTCCATTGTGTATATATACCACAACTTGCTCAGCCACTCATCTGTTGTAGGACACCTGGGTTGCTTCCAGGTTTTGGCTATTACAAATTGTGCTGCCAAGAACATATGTGTACACAGATCTTTTTAGATGGATGTGTTGGGTTCCTTAGGATATATCCCCAAGAGAGGAATTGCAGGGTCATAGGGTAGGTCCATTTCTAGCCTTCTGAGAGTTCTCCAGACTGTTCTCCACAGAGGTTGGACCAATTGACATTCCCACCAGCAGTGTAGGAGGGTTCCTTTGACCCCACACCCTCTCCAGAATTTGCTGCTGTTACCTTTTAACATATGTGTACACAGATCTTTTTAGATGGATGTGTTGGGTTCCTTAGGATATATCCCCAAGAGAGGAATTGCAGGGTCATAGGGTAGGTCCATTTCTAGCCTTCTGAGAGTTCTCCAGACTGTTCTCCACAGAGGTTGGACCAATTGACATTCCCACCAGCAGTGTAGGAGGGTTCCTTTGACCCCACACCCTCTCCAGCATTTGCTGCTGTTATCTTTTCTGATGTATGACATTCTCACAGGAGTGAAGTGATATCTCACTGTTGTCTTTATTTGCATTTCTCTGACAATCAGAGACTTGGAGCATTTTTTCATGTGTTTCTTGGCCTTTTGGATCTCTTCTGTGGTGAATATTCTGTCCAAGTCCTCCCCCCATTTTTGGATGGGGTTATTTGTTGTCTTGTTGTTGAGTCTGGCAAGCTCTTTATATATGTTGGTTATTAAACTCTTATCTGATGTATGGCATGTAAAGATCTTCTCCCATTCTGTGAGGGGTCTCTTGGAGAACCCAGATTCTTAAGCATGATAATGTGTATCCTCTGGACTTTATATTGATAAAGATTGGTTTTGACATCCTCACGAGAAAAGGAAGAGAGGGAGAATCACTCATTTGTTCTCAAACTGAACTTTGTTGGGAGTCAGTGTATTCACCCCAGTTACTTTGAGGCTTGACACACTTGTTGCCTTATAGAAAAAATAAACTCTCAATCTCACACATCAGATTCCACAAAGATCCACACTCCTGATCCCAAAAAACATCAAGGTGTAATGTGAATTTCCACTGGAGATTTCTAAAGGAGAAGAGGAGGTTCCATATTATTTCACACAGCACAGTTTTCTCTAAAGTTGTCACTAAACATATCTTTCTTAATTCTCAAAGCTGCACCCTTTGTAGTGCCTACTTTCCCCCTTCTGTCTTCATCCCGAGCCTCCCTTTGTCTTTTGTACTTCTCTCATAGGCTGTCCTTCCCACAATTTCCTCTTTCCAGACTCTTCTGCTATTGAAAGATCCTGTAGCTGGGTGTTGCCCTCAACACTGTCTAGGCAGAATTTGAGAATTTGACTTTGTTTTATCCTCTCTTATTGTCCTTTCAACCAATTGTAATCCCCCCCACACACACCCTAATAGCTGAGCTTGTTGGAGCTAGCAAACTGCCCTTCCTAGAAAGTATGTGTTCCCACTCCCAACACACCAAAGCAGAAATCTTTGATGGATCTAGACAACCAGACTTTTTGTTGGAGAGTTCTAGGCTGGTCCCATTTCCTTTTCCCCATTTCCTGTGAAGTTAGAAATCCAGTAAGTGGGTGGCATCAAGTGGGCAGGTATGCCCAGGACTTCAGTTCCAATTCCACAATAAAGAACATGGACTTATGAGAATCAACTTTAGCTCACCACTGGGTAGCTTGGTGTGTATGTACCAGACATGGCAACTTCCCTCTAAAAGCTTATTCCATGGTTAGGAGACAGATGATTCCAGAGCATATAGAGGCAGAGATGCATGCTACCTACCCTGAAAGTTTGGAAGAGAAGGTGGGTGGAGTCTTGAGAAGTTTCAGAAAATTTTGAGGGGCCTAGAAGATGGATAGAATCTAGTCAGGTGGAGGTGAGAAGGTATCTCACAGGGGAATCAGTGTGAGCACAGACTTGGGGTGGAATGTATAGCATGGTGGGAGGCAGAAAGAAGGGCCATTTAGCAAATAACCAATCTCCCCAAGTGTATACCTCCATCCCCAGCTCTAGCTCTAGCTTTGGTGAACAGAGGGGCAGTCCATCTCTTACTGAGAGACAAGGTTCCAAGGACTGTCACTTAGGTTGTATCACTGGATCTGGGCCCTCATCTTCCCAAAGAAACAAAGTGATAGATAAAGACTAAAATGTGTCATGTGGGACTTAGTGGTGTTGTGGGCAATAGTGGTAGTGTACATGGGTATATAGGTTACTTTAACATGGTAGTGGTAGGTAAAGCCTAAACAATTAATATTTTTCAATGATATGTATTTTAAAAATTCACAGAAATGTTACATGTTTTTAATACTCCATAGTAATTAGTACTCTGTGGTATGAAATGATTCCAGGATGTTACACACCTTTTTAAAAAATGTTTAAAATTTTTTGGATAGAGAAAGAGAGGAAAGGAGGAGATAGAGAAAGGGGAATGAGAGAGAGAGAGAGAGAGAGAGAAAACCACTGCAGTACTGTCAAGTACTGTGAAGCTTCTCCTCCTGCAGGTGGGGACTGGGGGCTTGAACCCAAGTCCCTGTGCATGTTGATGTGTATGTTCGACCAGATTCACCACTACCCAGCTCTCCTAAATATCAATTATCATTCTGAGCCGTAGCTCTCTTAGAGCTCTGAACCTGAAATGTGAGGCCTGATGGGACTTCACTGAATGGGGTGGGGGGGTGCATCCTCTTCAAAGCATAGTAACTCAGTTGAGGGATTCCCCAACCTGGGAATGGAGTAACACAGTGAAGATTTTAGTGGAAAGAAATATGCAAAGGTAAGGCTATAATTCAAGGAGGCTAGCTTATGCCTGGGAAGGCCCCTGACATTTTTGAGTTTGAAAACAGTAAAGAGTCTGGAAGTAAAGAGTCTTAGGCTCCACACAACTTTGACTCAGAACCAAAGAGATCTCCAGCTTAGCAGGCAAGTTGATACAGAAACTCAGTCCTGTGAACTAGCATGGATGGAATCTAGGGTGGTATGGTTTAAGTAGTTCATATGAACACAAAAATCAATCTTGCTTTTTTTCCCCTCATTTCTTCCTTTGTCCTTCTTCTCTCTCCATTTCTTCTATTCATTCATACTTTTCTCTTTCTTACTGTCTTTTTTTTGTCCATGGTATTGTGTAGGTATGAAGAAACTATAGTAAATACAACTTCTGTCCTCATAAAGCTATAGTGTATGATAATGAATAAGATCTAGACATATAGATTAAATTCATAGTAAGTAGTGCAATTATAATTGTGGACAGTGTTCCAAAGAGGTGTAATATATAACAACATCAAAAGGAGGTGATTGGGGAGAGGGCTGATGATCAAGGTAGTAACAAACTTTGCTAGTAACATCTCAGCAAAGACCCAACAGACGGAATATTGGTCAGTCAAGAGAGGAGACTGGGATTGGGAGAGGAAGAGTATTCTAGACAGAGGGAAGAGCCAGAGTCAATTGCCAAGGTAGAAAGGAAGATGAAACACTCTGGGAACTTATGGAGAGGATAATAATGGTGATGGGAGGTACAAGCAAGAGCACATCCATAGGTACAAATCTGTCACTGCTCACTGTGGGCTGGGCGGATACACCTCTGAGTGAGCTGAGTTGTCAAATATTGATAATAATAATAATAATAATAATTTCTTTTTTATTTTATTAGCACTTATCAATTATGAGATATCAGGGGTATAATTCCACACCACTTCCACCATCAGAGTTCTGTGTCCCCATCTCCTCCACCAGAAACTCTAGTAGTTCTCCCAAGGTCACAGATATGGGTAGACTATTATTTCTATAATTACGTATACATATATATTTTTCCCATCTTTTTTCCTATGGTCCCACCATCTCTTCCTTTCAAGGACAACAACTTCTTATAAAACACACTGTGCTATGTGCTACATGGTTTATATTCCTCACGTTACAGAATTCTAAGAACCTTCCTTAGTGACTACCCCTATTATTTTTCCATTCTACTGATGGGGATACCAAACACTAGAGAGAGAAATGAATGTATCTGAAGGAACTGCCCATTGCTACCAGTGACTTTGGCAGAGGGACTAGAGAGGCTGCTTCTGAGACTGGAGGGCTTGGGGAAGTTGCCTCCAAGCTGTAGTTCCTCTGAGCCCCAGGAGAATGGGGAGGAGCACCTGGTGGCTCTGAGCAGCAGTGAGAGAACATTTTGGGGAGCATTTGGCGGGGGTGGTGGAGGCGCACCGAGCTCATTTGTGTGTATGAATCATTCATTCTACACTGAAGGTTCGTCAGAGACTGGCTGCCTTGTGACAGAAGTAGTGGGCTGGATGATGCTTAATCTGAAGCTGCCAGAGTTGAATGAGTGATGAGATTGTGAACGAGAAAAAGCAAGTCATATTTTGCAGGGTGACTTCGTGGAGAAACATCTACTGTGATGCTTGAAAGTGAATTTGAAGATTAGGAGAGAAAGGTACAGTGGAAAGAACATTTGAAGGCCTTGACCAGATATGGGCAAAGCCAGCAGATCTAATTCCATGCTGTAGGATGCTCACAAAATGATTTAGGAGTGCTAGGGGAAAGTTTCAGATTTTTTTGTAGGAGTAATTTATTACAAAATTACTGGAAGATCTCCAAGCTGGTGATTCCAAGAAAATTCAAAGTCCCTTTGAGTGTAGGAAAGTTGGTAAGAATCTAAAACTAGCTTTAAAGAGAAAGATGGCAAAATGGCAAAAATAAAACAAAAACCCAACCAAGAGTAGTGAAGGATTTCAGAAAAGAAACATCACTTCATGGTCTGGGAAGTAGCACAGTGGACAAAGCATTGGACTCTCAATCATGAGGTTCTGAGTTCAGTCCCTGGAAACACATGTACCAGAGTGATGTCCGGTTCTTTCTCTTCTCCTATCTTTCTCATTAATAAACGAATAAAATCTGAAGAAGAAGGAGAAGAAGGAGAAAGAGGAGAAAGAGGAGAAGAAGGAGAAGGAGGAGAAGAAAAAACATATCTTCCTCTCTTGAGGCTAAGAATATTCACTATGACTCTGGTGATATGTTCCCCTATACTTTTTAGGGTGTCTGCATAATGGGGTGCTGCCTACTTGAGTTTGATCTTACTATTAGTGTCCAACCAGTTGCTATTCAAATACCAAAAGCTTGAACAGTCATAGTAAGCTTGACACATAAAGAACATCCATTTACTAGTGCAGCCAAAACTTCTGAGAATATACCAGTAACAGGTATTTCTCTAGTCCTGTGACATGTTAAGAATCATTAGTGAAAACAAGACTTAAAACGGTGTTGGCAAACACTCTGGCACTAATCATTTTACAATCAAGAAATTAGGGAGTTGTCTTGCCCAGAGTCCACAGTTCTGAGCAATTATTTCTGTGATTCACAACAATTGGTGTCTCATTTTTTCTTTCTTTAGGAGCATCAGTTCATTAAGGACCAACTATAGAACATTATAAAAAATATATATATTTAAGGGTGGGGGATAACATATTTATGCAAAAAGGCTTGCATGCCTGAGGCTCTAAGGTCTCAGGTTCAATCCCCAGAACCACCATAAATCAGAGCTGAGCAGTGCTCTGGATTCTCTCAAAAACAACAACATATATATATTCCAAGTGTGTGGTGTGAAGCTCTCCTCTAGCTTATGCAATTGTATCTTGGTATGTGGAGGTAGTGTGGTCCATGAGAGGCATTGTGGCTCCCAGTACAAACTCATTGGTTAGATGAGAGCTCAGGTAAGGCCTGTTAACTTCTCTTTGAGCCTGTTTCTCGCTTCCTTGTCTGTACAACAGAAACAATTAGATCTTCATCAGTGAATTGTTGGGAGAATAAGTGAAGTAATAAGCTACAAGGCCAAAGACAAGTTTCAATGATCTGATACGTCATTTGTTTTATACCTTGCAAAATATCCAAAACATAAACATACTAGTTTCTCTTTAATTAAAAGGAAAGGAAAAAAGATTGGCATGTCTAAAGCTTTATGTACCTGGTACACAGCAAGGCAGCAGCATAAGTCTTCAATGATGAATAATATCAGGATGCCCCCTAGGCAGCAGGCCCTTCCAGCCAAGTCTAGGGAACTGAAGGGGCTGACCTACACTGGTTGTATTTGCATACAGGTCTGAGACTCCTTCAGGATTCTGTGTTAAGGGAAGAATGTTGAAATTTACAGGTTTGATCAGGGACAAGTACATCACAGCTGGAGGGGGAGGTGATTCTAACCATAGATTTGTGTCTATCATGTGAACTAATGCTCTTCCTTCTACTCAACAACCCTTGTCCAACTCCTATGGGACTTCTGCCTGAGTTCCAGAGAAGGCTGTGACAAACCCCAAAAAGAAAAAAAAAATTCATTTCCTAAAATTCCTGCTATATTTGGAGAACTTTACATAGCTTGTGACCTTTTAACTCAGCACATGCAAGGGAGTTATGAAGACTTCCCTTTCCCCCAACTCCCAGAGGCATCTGGGGCACTATGTACTAGGAACTCTGAAAAGCTATTATGATGCAGTGGCCTTTAGTCTCAAGTTTACTGCAGGGTGAGAGGGGAGGAAAAGTGTATACCTGTGGTCCTTGAAGGAATTACATAGGCATAACTGGGATACATTTCTTTGGAGATGTCAGATCTATTTATAAAAATTAATTTGTCGGGTGGTCCGGGAGATGGCGCAGTGGAAAAGGTGTTGGATTCTAAAGCATGAGGTCCAGAGTTCAATCCCTGATTGCACATGTACCAGAGTGATATCTGGTTCTTTCTCTCTCTCCTTCTATCTTCATGAATAAATAAATAAAATTTAAAAAAAGAAAAGAAAAGAAAATTTTGTTGGAGGCCTGAGAGTGTTTTTGAGTAGTCGCCTGGCCATCTGGGTATGGGATCTCCTAACAGGGAGAGGCCAGTCCTGTTGGTTGATGAGTAAGTGAGTAGGCCTGTAGGGTTTTCCTTGTGGCCTTCACAACTGCTATGCCAAGGGCCAGGAGGTGATGCATCTGCTAGAGCACATATATTATGCTGGGTTCAAGTCTCCAATCCACACTTGTAAGGGAGTATAATGCGGGGGGAAGCTTCATGAACAGTGGAGCAGTGCTACAGGTATTTCTCCTCTGCCCACCTCAGTTTCTCTCTGTCTATATCAAAGAAAGACAGAAAAAGGGGGAAAATGGCTACTTGGATTTGCCGTGCAAGCACCAAGCCCCAGTGATAACCTTAGTAACAAAACAAACAAACAAACATTGCTATGTCAATAAGTTGCCTATATATAAGCAACTGCTGACCTTCCAGTATTCTAGAGGAATGTGCAGAGTGAGTACAAAAATTCTCTTCTTGTATCTCAGATGCACTATGAAAAATTTGCTTTTTAAAATTACAGTAATATATAGGTACATACATAAGAAAATTTGCCATTTCAGTCCCACAGGTAGAGGGAGAAAACATAATGTGGATTTGGAAACTGTACTGTATAGAGGGAGAAGTTTGTATGAAGGGAAGGATGTGCTTGTGGGGATAGAGGTTCTCCATGCTTCAGGTGAGACAAGTACACAGTATACCTCCAATTCCCCACTGAAAAAGAACTGCACGGCACCTCATCCCTCTGCTCCACCTAAAGAAGCTGGGCAAGGAGAATGGTATTTTTATTGTGTAATGTTTTGAACTTCTCTATCTCTGTGGTAATACTGTTGTTGACATAGGCCCTGCTCTGCATTATTTATGATTTTTTAAAAGCACTATTGATTTTATTTTAAAGAGGCTATTTTTCCTTGGAGGTTATGTTGATTAATGTTTGTTTTTGTTAAAATGTCAATGCAGTCACTTCTGACTTTGGTCACTTAGCTCTTCAATCAGATATTTTTATTAGTTACTGGTTACTAAGCATTTAGGAACTCAGCATTCAGTGGGTCTGTGTTCAGATGAAATTGAAGGCTTGGGTTAGAATTTTGTAGGGTTTATGTAATATTTCAGTAACTTTAGGCTATCTTTGGGGTTAAATTAATGGTTAACAGGCTAATGCCAATTTATACCAGTTGGATCTTTCCTTAGAATACATAAAAAATAGATTAATGAAGTTGAAATTATTTCAATTATGTTTAAGGGCATAAACTAAATATTTTCCTTTTGTTATTTATATTAACTGACAAAACTATTTACAGAAGATGTTAGATAATTGTGTTGGTGCTGATGATAGCTCCCATTTGCTAGTTTATTCAAATAACAGCTATCTTTGCTGGGCATTTTAACCTTCTAAATGAAGCCCAAGTTAGGTTCATCTAAAATGTTTGAAATATTCAGTTCATGAGTATTTCATGAGTTATTTTATTTCTTGTTAGGCTTACCTGGGTAATATCTAGCCAGAATGAATCAGATAGCAGGGACATAAAGGAAAGCATAGGTAAAACAGATACAATATCACTTTAAAATTGACACAGTTCATGGCACAGGAGATGGTGCAATGGATAAAGAACTGGACTCTCAAGCATGAGGTCCCAAGTTCAAGCCCTGGCATTATATATACTAGAGTGGTCCTCTGGTTCTCTCTCATAGATAAATAAATGTTTAAATAAATGCAGTTGACACAGTTGGATCACTATGTAAATGGCAGTAATTAGGAATCTTGAGACAATTACAAATGGTTTATGAGGCAGACCAGATAATCTTAGCTAAGTCTATCCTATCTATAAGACATAATTTTCTATCTAGAGTAGATGAAAAACAAAAATGAATGTTTCTCATCTACTCCCTTTAGTTCTTGTCCCTGCCTCTCTGTACAGTTTACATTTCACAGTACAAAGTATATTCTTGAGAATGGGTTTTTTTCCAAATGAATAATCATCATTTGTTTTCCAATGCAATGCCAATAATATCAACAACTAAAGTTTAATTATTCATTGTGTTTCTTTGTCTTAGTCTTTAAAAGGCCTAGCTACATCCAGACATAGCATATATTGTATTTTTCTTTAAAAATTTGAAATGCCTGAGGCATCACTTCTCTCTCAAGCATATTTCACCTTTCTTCTGTATTTATGTGCGAAAGGTCAGTAAACTGTTTCCATTAATTCATCATTATTATTGTTGTTATTGTTATTATTATTATTATTTGCCTCCAGGATTATCACTGGGACTTGGTGCCTGCACTATGGATCCACTGCTCCTGGTGGCCATTTTTTCCATTTCATTGACTAAGACAGAGAAAATGAGGAGGGGAGATAGCGAGGGAGAAAGACAGAGACACCTGCAGACCTGCTAGCCTGAGGGGGCTTCTTTCCGAGCAAGTGCTCTCTGGGTTGGAGAGAACTCGACTGGAGCCAACCTAGGCTGCTGCGTGGGAGAGGGATCAGGAACTCATGCCAGGCTAGTGTCGCAGGAGAGAGACTCTGGGGCTCTCGGAGCTGGAAGGCATTTCCAAGTGTGTTCAATCAGAAGAGCAGCTGTATATACTCACCAAGTAGGGTGGAAACAGGATGTGAAGTAGAGAGGGTGGAGCGAAAAGAGAGTGGTGGAAATCAGAATGTGACTGGGAGAGGGGGCGGAGCAAAAAGACACCGTGAACCAGTGGGGATTAAACCAATGCCCTGCAGGCAGGGCAGTTCTCTGCTTATGTAAATAGACTGCAGAGTTAAGCAGGGGGAAGCTGGCGTACTGCCCAACACTTCACCACTTGTGAAGTGACCCCCCCCTGCAGGTAGGCAACTGGGGGTTTGAACCAGGATCCTTGAGTGGTTCCTTGCACTTTGTACTATGTGCACTTAACTCGGTGAGCTACCACCCAGCCCCTTTTATTATTATTTTTTAGTGACTAAACATAGTGAAATTTTATTTATATATTTAAGTTTTGCCTGTATTGCTTGCAAAATTCCACTGCTACTGGTGGACTCTTTTTGTCTGTTTTAATTTAAAAGATGGAGAAAAGTCCAGAGAGAGAAAGAGAGACACCACATCACTTGTAGTGCATGGTGCTCTCATGTAGTACTCCAATGAGTCATATATATATATATATTACCCAGTCATCTGTTGAAAGACATTTTGGTTGCTTCTGCATTTTGTATGTTGTGAATCATGCAGCCATGACATGGAAGATGTATATGTCCCTTTGAAAGGATTCTCCATACTGTTCTCCATAGTAATTGTACTAGTTTGTAATCCGAGTTCCTTTCTCTCCATGTCCTTTCCAACACTAATCCTCTCCTGTTTTGTTGATGAAGGCCATTCTCAGGTGTGAGGTGGAATCTCAATGTGGTTTTAATTTGCATTTCTCTTGTGACGAATGAATTGGAGAATTTCTGCATGTGTCTATGGGTTAATTTTCTTTTTAAATTTTCTCCTTCTCCTTTTTCTTCTTCTTGTCATTATTATTATTATATTTTTTTAACCAGAGCACTGCTAAGCTATGGTTAATGGTGGTACAGGTGATTGACCCTGTGACTTTGGAGCCTCAGGCATGATAGTCTCTTTGCCTAACCATTATGCTATCTACTCTCTTTCCATTAATTTTCTGGAAAGGAAATGGTTTCAGGATTATCTGGACCTTGACCCCTTTTGGAGGGACAGACGTGGGTTCACACTGCATTATACAATACTTGGTATCTCTGATTCTCTGCCTCTTGGTCATGTAACTGTAGAGAAGTTGCTTTATCTCCCAAAGCCTCCAACACAAATCTGTAAACTGAGAAGACTAAGCATGGTCTACCATGTAAAACTGCTTCAAGAATTAAGTACAATTGAAGTATTCAGTATAATTTCAAGTATTTAGCTGCCCTTTAAAAAATTTAACTATTGTAATCATTATCACTAGTACTTATTGGAGTGTATTTAGAGGTAGTATCTTTTTAAAAAATATTTATTTATTGGGGGATTAATGGTTTACAATTGAAATCAAATACAGTTTGTACATGCATACCATTCCCCAGTTTTCCATACAAAAATAAAACCCCCCACTAGGTCCTCTGCCATCATGTTTCAGGACCTGAACTCTCCTTCCCCAACCCACCCCGGAGTCTTTTACTTTGGTGCAATACACCAACTCCAGTCCAGGTTCTGCTTAGTGTTATCTCTTCTGATCTTGCTTTTCAACTTCTGCCTGAGAATGAGATCATCCCATATTCATCCTTCTGTTTCTGACTTATTTCACTTAACATGATTTCTTCAAGCTCTATCCAAGATGGGCTGAAAAGGGTGAAATCACCATTTTTAATAGCTGAGTATTATTCCATTCTGTATATAAAGCACAACTTGCTCAGCCACTTATCTGTTGTTAAACACCTGGGTTGTTTCCAGGTTTTAGCAATTACAAATTGTGCGGCTATGAACATTGGTATCCACAATCTTTTTGGATGGGTGTGTGTGGTTCATTAGGATATATCCCCAGGAAAGGAATTGCAGGGTCATATTTTTTAAATTTATTTATTTATTTTAAAAAGGAGACATTAACAAAACCGTAGGATAGGAGGGGTACAACTCCACACACTTCCCACCACCAGATCTCCATATCCCATCCTCTCCCCTGATAGCTTTCCCATTATTTATTCCTCGAGGAGTATGGATCCAAGGTCATTGTTGGATGCAGAAGGTGGAAGGTCTGGCTTCTGTAATTGCTTCCCCGCTGAACATGGGCGTTGACTGGCCAATTCATACTCCCAGTATGCTCTCTCTTTCCCTAGTAGGGTGGGGCTCTGGGGAAGCAGAGCTCCAGGACACATTGGGAACCAGGGAAGTCTGGTTCAGGGAAGTCTGGTTGGCATCATGCTGGCATCTGGAACCTGGTGGCTGAAAAGAGAGTTAACATACAAAGCCAAACAAATTGTTGAACAACTATGGACCTAAAGGCTGGAATAGTGCAGATGAAGTGTTGGGGGGTACTCACTGCAGACTATTGTGTACTTTTGCTTTCAAGTATATATTTTGCCCTAGTTTATGGATAAGTGTGAACATATGCTCTATCTCAGGGGACCTGGTCTATATCTAGGTTTGGGACTTTATTAGGAAGTGAAGCACCTGGAATGGAATTAGAGAATACTATGAAAGGAAAGGTCTCACCTGAGTGATGAAGCTAAAGGGTTGTCATTCCATACCTGAAGTCTCTGGTCACAGTCTGAAGTGAAGCATGCTGAGCATGTTGCATTGATTAGGTTGCAATTGGCAGATGCAATATTATTTGGTATGAATTGAGAGAAGCATTCAGGAAAGTGGGCCCTACCCTAAGGTTCCAGAACTGGGAGAAATATAGGCTCTATAGTGGAAATTTGAGGTTCCTGCTGTGTTAAGGTTCAAGAAGATAATAGATAGTTATTGTTATCATCACATTATTTGGTAATTGGGTTAACTTCGCAAAGTCCCTTTGTTAGGATTTGCTGTATAATACCCAACATCTTGTATATAGCTGTGCCACCAGTTGCTTCTGTTCTCCCTGGTCTAGGCTTTTGAAAGAGTCAACATATCAAAGACTCAGCCTATGTATTAAAAAAACTCAGTCTGTGCTTTAAAAAGTTTGAGACATACAATCAATTTTTCCCCTCTCATATTAATTAAATAGTGGTTTATATGACTACACTTTAATAGGAGTGTACATAAATAGCATTCCCACCACCAAAGACTGTGTCCCATCCCACCCCCCCACCCCCCGGCGCTCCAGGAAGCTGAATGTCCACCCTCACCCTCACCACAGGTTTTTTTAATTTGGTGCCCTACTCTAAATTTAGTCAGATCCTGCTTTTAGTTTCCCTTTCTGTTCTTCTTTCTCAACTTATGTTGATAAGTGGGATCACCCCATACTCATCTTTATCTTTCTAACTTAGCTCACTTAACATAATTCCTTCTAGCTCCATCCAAGATGGGTCAGAGGAGGTGGGTTCATTGTTCTTTATAGCTGCGTAGTATTCCATTGTGTATATATACCACAGCTTTCTCAGCCACTCATCTGTTATTGGGCACCTGGGTTGTTTCCAGGTTTAAGCTATTATGAATTGGGCTGCTATGAACATAGGTGTACACATATCTTTTTGGCTGGGTGTTATGGAGTCCTTAGGGTATATCCCCAGGAGAGGAATTACTGGGTCATATGGAAGGTCCATGTATAACCTTATGAGAGTTCTCCAGACTGCTCTCCACAGAGGATGGACCAATTTACATTCCCACCAGCAGTGCAGAAGGGTTCCTCTGTCCCCACAGCCTCTCCAGCATTTGTTGCTGCTGTCCTTTTTGATGTATGCCATTCTAACAGGGGTAAGGTGGTATCTCAATGGCTTTATTTGCATTTCTCTGACAATCAGTGACCTGGAGCAATTTTTCATATGTTTGCTAGCCTTTTGGGTCTCCTCTGAAGTGAATGTTTTGTTCATATCCTCTGCTCAGTTTTGGATGGGGTCATTTGCTTTTTTGGTGCTAAGTTTGCTGAGCTATTTGTACATTTTGGTTATTAGTCTCTTGTCTGATGTATGGCATGTAAAGAAGATCTTCTCCCAATTTATGAGCTCTTTGTTTGTGTGATAATTTCTTTGAAACTATGAAGAAGCTTTTCAATTTGATGTAGTCCCATTGGTTTGTTTCTGCTTTAGTCTTCCTTGCAATTGGGTTTATTTCATCAAAGATGTCCTTGAGGTTTAGGTGGGAAAGTGTTCCACCAATGTTTTCCTCTAAGTACTTGATAGTTTCTGGTCTAACATCCAGGTCCTTGATCCATTTGGAATTGATTTTTGTTTCTGGTGAGATAAGGTGGTTCAGTTTCATTCTTCTGCATGCTTCAACCCAGTTTTCCCAGCACAATTTATTGAAGAGAGTCTCCTTCTTACATTTAATACTTTGGGGCCCCATATCAAAGATTTGATGTCCATAGGTGTGGGGGTTTAGTTTTGGGATTTCAATTCTGTTCCACTGGACTGTGTGCCTATTTTTGTTCCAGTGCCAGGCTGTTTTGATGATGATGGCCTTATAATATAGTTTGAGATCTGGGAGTGTGATGCCTCCATTTCTGATCCTTTTCCTCAAGATGGTTTTGGCAGTTCTAGGTGTTTTCATGTTCCTGATAAATGATTGCAGTTTATGTTCTATTCTCTTAAAGAAGCTTGGCGGAGCTTTGATGGGTATCACGTTAAATTTGTATATTACCCTGGGGAGAATATTCATTTTGATGATATTTATTCTTCCAATCCAGGAGCATGGGATGTCTTTCCATTTCTTGGTATCATTTTCTATTTCCTTAAATAGTGACTCATATTTTTCAGTATACAAGTCTTTCACTTCTTTGGTCAGCTTTATTCCTAGGTTTTTTATTGATTTTACTGCAACAGTGAATGGGAGTGATTTCTGGATGTCTTCTTCTTCAGATTTAGTGTTTGCATAAAGAAATGCCACTGATTTTTGTACATTGATTTTGTAGCTTGACACCTTGCTATATTGCCTAATAACTTCCAGTGGTTTTCTGCTGGATTCTTTAGGTTTTCTTCTTTAGTCACTATCAGGTTACCCCATCAGCTGGGGCCCTAGTCAGGGAGTCTTGAGATTCCCAAACAGACATGATAGGCCTAGACCTCGAATAGACCCCTCTCTCCATTGTTACCGGTCATCTCTATCAGGAACAACAAAATGGACCCCTTTGTGGGCCCCCGTAGTACCTTGCCCTCAACTTGGATCAACAATGGCAGAAAATGTTTCATCCTCTGAAGGGAGGCTGGACAACATACTCTATACTTCACCTGAGGAAGATGGGTCCTGAAATCGGGGCACTTGGAATGTTCCTAATCATGACCACAGAATGTGAACTCAGGTCTGCAGGGATGCAGAGGTCACATAGGCTCCTAAGCTGAATATGGGCTCCAGATGACATCAAATCGATGGGGTTTACAGTCAGTAATGTTTACACACCTTTCTCATATCTTCCCTGATCCAGCTTTCTGGTCCTTTTTCCAGTCATGACATCATCTCCCCAGACAATAACTTGGATCCACCTCCATATCAGATGTCAGGCTCAGGGAAAAAAAAAAAACAAAACTAGTCACAAGCCCTTTGGAATAGAACTAAAGTAGTCCTACTAGCTATCTACAAAACGGAGACCCTGTAACTCTTCATCTGCACTATTCCAGCCTTTAGGTTCATGATTAGTCAACAACTTGTTTGGTTTTATATGTTAAGTCTCTTTTCAGCCACCAGCTTCCCTGGATAGACAACCCCACCAATGTGTCCTGGAGTCTGCTTCCCCAGAGCCCCGCCCCACTAGGGAAAGAGAGAGACAGGCTGGGAGTATGGATTGACCTGTCAACGCCCATGTACAGTGGGAAAGCAATTACAGAAGCCAGACCTTCCACCTTCTGCATCCCACAATGACCTTGGGTCCATACTCCTAGAGGGATAAAGAATAGGAAAGCTATCAGAGAGGATGGGATATGGTGTTCTGATGTTTGGAATTGTGTGGAGTTGTACCCCTCTTATCCTATGGTTTTGTCAGTGTTTCCTTTTTATAAATAAATAGTATTTTTTAAAAAGACAAAGCAAAATGAGATCATATGCTGTGTTCATATGACTGGTGTCCTTGCAAGAATAGGACATTAGGACACAGACATAGAGGAGATCATGTGAAGGAACAGGACAAAGGTGGCCATCTGCAAACCAAGAAAGAGACTTCTGAAGAAACCAATCCTGCCAAAGCCTTGATTTCAGACTTCAGCCTCCAGGACTGTGCAAATTAAGCTTTTGTTGTTTAAAGTTTACTTTATTACTTTATTCACTGTCTTATTTGATTATCACAGCCCCAGCAAGCTAATATAGTACCACCACCAGAAGGGTATATTTCTCCATGACGTGTTTCAGTAGTGTTAGGTAAGGAAATGCTGAAAGCTACTGTGTTTACTTTGTTTCTATCATTTTCTTTCATGGAAAAAAAAAATCAACTGCATGTTCTGTTCTCTGGCTGTGAGCTGCTATCTGTGGGATTTGGATAGCCTGGCTTGAACCACAGACAGAATACAGACACAAAGATCATGTGACAACTCTAACCAGCAAGCCCCAGAGCATAATACCAACAGCTTAATGATTTGGCCTTTGTTATGTCAATACTGATTACATCTGTAAGTCTGGAGCAAAGGGAGACAGAGGTGAATCAGAGTGAGTTTCATATTTACACATAGCTTCATTAGAGTAGTCTGTGTTTTTGTCTTCACATGAGCTAAAGATTTTTTTTTTTATATTTAGAACTTATTATGGAAACAAGTCAGTAAACACTATAGATCTTATTTTCCTCAAACCAGATTGGGATCATGGTCTCACTGAACTGGAAACAATTATGCCCATGTGAATTGCTGATTATTTTGCTGGACAATTCCTCTGAACTCCACGTGACTTTTTCTTTCTTTTCCTTAGAGGTTTGGGTTTTATTTTTTAAATTTCTTTATTGGGGGATTAATGTTTTACAGCTGACAGTAAATACAATAGTTTATACATACATAACATTTCCCAGTTTGTCACATAACAATACAGCTCCCACTAGGTCCTCTGCCATCATGTTCCAGGACCTGAACCCTTCCCCACACCCCAGAGTC
Organism: Erinaceus europaeus; assembly: GCF_950295315.1. Lineage (NCBI taxonomy): Eukaryota > Metazoa > Chordata > Mammalia > Eulipotyphla > Erinaceidae > Erinaceus > Erinaceus europaeus. The sequence goes on from NC_080169.1 coordinate 20,779,405, forward strand.
TTTTACTTTGGTGCATTTTTTTTAGCACTGCTCAGCTCTGCCTTATGGTGGTGCAGAGGATTAAACCTAGGACCTGGGAGCTTCAGGCGTGAGAGTCTGTTTGCATAAGCATTGTACTATCTCCCCTGTCCATCAGTTTAGACCCTTGTCCATCCCTCTTGTCTAGTTCTTCCTTTCCAGTTGCTCCTGTGCTCTTTCCTCCACTTGGTTTCCTTGGCAGCTCATGGATACAGGTGTGGGCATATGGTCACATGGAATACTCTGAATCCAGGCCACTTGCAACATCCTGCCCTCTCTTCATTAAGTCAAGGGTTACCTCTTACAGAGACAGGGAGCTAGGAGTTCCCCATCCCCACAATCTCTCAGCCATAGTGAAGCCCTCCATGTTTCTACCCTGATTAAAAGCAAATTGTCTATTGAAATGACGAGAGAAAAATCCAAGTCATTAATGTATTTGCTTTGGTGTGTGCAGGAGGATGCTTGTCTAAGAGTCAGCATAAAGTAGATGTTTAGACATTATAGTGGGCATGGGGGAGTCAGGCGGTAGCGCAGCAGGTTAAGCGCAGGCAGCGCAAAGCGCAAGAACCGGCAAAAGCATCGCGGTTCGAGCCCCCGGTTCTCCACCTGCAGGGGAGTCACTTCACATGTGGTGAAGCAGGTCTGTGGGTGTCTATCTTTCTCTCCCCCTCTCTGTCTTCTCCTCCTCTCTCCATTTCTCACTGTCCTATCTAACAACATCGACATCAATATCAACAACAATAATAACTACAGCAATAAAACAAAGAGAATAAATAAATAAATATTTTTTTAAAATTACAGCAGGCATGGAAGAGCATTTAGTCTGTGTTCCAGTGGTGCAGGCACTAAGTGCCTTCTTGAACTTTGCATCCTAGTTACCTTGCTTGCCTCACTCTAGTCCTGTGACTGTGAGCAGTATCTAATAGGTAGCAGCTGGCAATGGATCACAGCACCAGGATCACAGGGAGAAAGGAGAATAGAGCTGAGAAGCCATAGTTTAGTAGCTGGAAGTCACATATTATTTTTAAAGTTTAAATTTTGCACAAATTCTGAGAAGTGGATCTTCTCTGGTCCTTTGGATTAGTGACCTGCCAATGTCCTGGGAATAGAATTAGTGCTGGGCTCTGCCTCTCAGTAGTGCACAACCTCTAATCACACTCAAGTAGCTGCAGCCCACTTAATTGATCTGTAGCTGGCCTGATGTTCAGCATTAAGGGTTTTACTGAATGTGCCATACTTCACCAGTCAGTCATATGTTGTCGGTCATGGTCACTAGCTATGGGTTTTTTTTTGTTGTTGTTGTTTGTTTTTGTATTTCACAGCAACATTTATGGAGAACTTTTATTATTGCAGGATATCTGAGGCCAGAGGTCTGACCAGAATGTTCCATATTCTGTATTTTCCAAAGAACAGATGAGCAGGAAGCTCTTCCTTTCTGCTAACTTGAGTCACCTGTACCTCCCTGACACAATAACTGCTTCGACCTAGGGTTCTGGCTCTTTCATCCAGAAAAAAAAAAGTGCAAAGAGTATAGGTTGAAGGCATAAGTCCCAAGTTCACGGGGGAGTCTGGTCAGTGGCCTGGTGTGTGTAGCATTGTCTGTCTTTGCATTATTGAGGTAGCTGGTTCTGATGAACACTGCAAAGTATAACCTTAGTATTTGACCTTGGGTGGCCCGGAAGGTGGCACAGTTGCTAAGGCACAAGACTCTCAAGCATGAGGTCCTGAGTTCAGTCCCTGGCAGCACATATACCAGAGTGATGGCTGGTTCTTTCTCTCCTCCTATCTTTCTCATGAATAAATAAATTCTTTAAAAAAAAAAAAAAAAGATTTGACCTTGGGTCTGTTAGGTAATTATACATTGATTTTGTACTTTGTGCCCAAGCCTATTATATCTTGGCCCGCCTATTTCCAGCTTGCTCAATAAGGCATTTCTAAGTGCTGGGGGTTTGGCTAGGGCAACCCTGGTAGGGAAAGAAAAGCAAGGCGCTTTGTGCTGAGCCTCCAGAGCTGAGAGCCAGCATTCTTAAGCAACTAAATAGGAGAGAAACTAAATTCAGAAGGCAGGCAATCAGGTGGGGCTTGGAATTCCTCTAGCGGTTTCCATGGGGACTCCCCTGGGAGAGCTGCTCCCCTAGTCCCAGACATGGAAGAAGCAGGAAGAACTTGTATGAACTAGAAAAGAGGTTCCAGAGTGGCCAGGTTGGTGCTGGTGCGGGATGAGCCCAGCATCTGCCATGCTGGGGATGGGACTAAGAACAGCCCCTACTGCTGCTGGAGAGGCCCAGGTTCAAGCCACATCACCGCACTTTGGAGGAAGACTTGGTGCTGTGGTGTCTTTCCTTCTCTCTTTCCTTTTGTCTTTTGTCCTTTCCTTTTGTCTTTCTTTCCCTTTCTTTCTTTCTCTCCTTCCTTTCTCCTCCTCCTCCTCTTCTTCCTCCTTCTCCTTCTCTTCTCTCTCTCTCTCTGTCTCTTCCTTCCCTCTCCTCTCCTCTCCTCTCCTCTCCTCTCCTCTCCTCTCCTCTTCTCTCCTTTCTCTTCTCTCCTTCCCTCTGTTCTCCTTTCCTTCTTTTTTCTCATCATTTTGGGTGTTTCACTGCTCCAGGCTGACTTTTTTTTCTATTTCCCAGTGTATTAGAAGCTTTATTTTATTATTACTTTTTATTTTTTTATTTCTTTATTGGGGAATTAATGTTTTACATTCAACAGTAAATACAATAGTTTGTACATGCATAACATTCCCCAGTTTCCCATATAACAATACAACCCCTGTTGTTTTCGCCGGGCTGGCTTCACGGGTGGGTAACAGACAACCAGGGACTCATGGTTGAGTTGTAGGCAGTATCTCTTCATGCAGGACGCAGCGCAATCTATACCAAGCTAAGCTAAACTAAAAACAACAAACAATCTTGTCCTTATAAATATACTAGCCCAGTAGGGTGGGAACAGGATACGATGCAGAGAGGGTGGAGAGAAAAGTGACTGGTGAAAATCAGGGTATGATAAGGAGAGGGGGTGGAGCAGATGAGAATTCCATCACTGAACCACCAATGCCCTGGAGGGAGGGTGGTGCTTGTTAACAGCGGTTATGTAAATAGAATGAAGTGGTTATGTAAATAGAATAGTGTTAAGCAGGGGGGATTAAACTAATGAAACAGAAGGGGTTTTTAGAAGCATACCAACAAACCCCCACTAGGTCCTCTGTCATCCTTCTTGGACCTGTCTTCTCCCCACCCACCCAACCCCACCCCAGAGTCTTTTACTTTGGTGCGATACGCTAATTCCATTTCAGGTTCTACTTGTTTTTTTTTTTTCTGATCTTGTTTTCAACTTCTGCCTGAGAGTGAGATCATCCCATAGTCATCCTTCTGTTTCTGACTTATTTCACTTAACATGAATTTTTCAAGGTCCACCTAAGATCGGCTGAAAATGAAGTCACCATTTTTTACAGCTGAATAGTATTCCATTGTGTATATAGACCACAACTTGCTGGAAGCAACCCAGGTGTCCAACAACAGATGAGTGGCTGAGAAGGCTGACTTTTTACGATAGAGACAGAGTCAGAGAGAAAAGGAAAGACATCAAACACCAAAACTTGCTTTACTATGGTAGGGGCCCAGCTCAAACATGCGTCTACCATAGTCCAATGGTAGGGGCCAGCTCAAACATGTGTCTACCATAGTCCAATGGTAGGGCCCAGCTCAAACATGCGTCTACCATAGTCCAATGGTAGGGGCCAGCTCAAACATGCGTCTACCATAGTCCAATGGTAGGGGCCCAGCTCAAACATGCGTCTACCATAGTCCAATGCAGTGTCCTACCCAAATAAGCTATTTTGCTCTGCCCTTGCATTTATTTTTTTTAAGAAATGTATTTTTTTAAATTTATTCCCTTTTGTTGCCCTTGTTGTTTTATTGTTGTAGTAGTTGTTGTTGTTGTCATTTTTGGATAGGACAGAGAGAAATCAAGAGAGGAGGGGAAGGTAGAGATGGGGAGAGAAAGAGAGACACCTGCAGACCTGCTTCACTGCCTGTGAAGCTACTCCCCTGCAGGTGGGGAGCCGGGGGGGTTCAAATCAGGATCCGTACACTGGTCCTTGCACCTTGTGCCACCTGCGCTTAGCCTGCTGTGCTACCGCCCAACTCCCCTGCCTTTGTATTTATTTTTTTGAAATTTTGTATTATCTTTATTTATTGGTTAGAGAAGCCAGAAATCAAGAGGGAAGGGGGAGGGAGAGAGGGAGAGAGGCAGATAGAGACCTGCAGCCCTGCTTCACCACTCATGAAGCTTTCCCCCTGCAGGTGGGGACCAAGGACTTGAACCAGGGACCTTGCGCACTGTAACATACGTGCTCAACCAGGTGCGCCACCACCTGGCCCTCTGTCTTTGTATTTCTGGCTGAAAAAATTAGCCTGGAGCAAAGAAGCCCCAGCTATAACAAAACAAACAAACAAACAAACAAATAAATGGCACTGCTTAAAACTCTGATAAACCCCAAATTTTATAGTATTGCAAAACGATGGTAAATTGATACAATTGATTTTTTTTTTTTAAGTCTACTGAGAAGGGTGTTTCTGTATTACCCTCTCTCCAGATAAGCTTCCTGGAAGGCCTTGAGGATGCTAAAGGTGGCAGGACCTGATTAAGGACAGTTTCTCAGTGCCACTCTCATCTGTTTTGGTCACCTAAGACATACATACTCCAGACAGAAAGAGAAATTCAGAGACATCACATCACTGAAGTTTCCCCAGCACCAAAGTACTCCTGTGTGGTGAACTAGGGGTTTGCGTGTGTCTTCTAAGCATGGTAGACAGGGTTCCCTCATGTGAGCTCTCTCACTAGTCCCCAGCCAGGCTCTTTGCAGTGGCAGTTGTAGGCCTAGACCCTACAGATCTCTGATGCTGACTCACCCCTGCCTGAAGCAGGAATCAAAGCCAGCCAGCCTTCTGGATGGGACTACTATGAGAATCTAAATGCTTGAACAAGAGGCCGAGATGTTGTCAGTTGTGAGTCTGGTGGCCCAGATACCCTCTGTACCCATTTTTAAAATTTTCATTCATTTGTTTATTCAAGTAGAGCAACTGAAATTTGCTATGAGTTGGTTGGATGCCAGTTTGAATTGTTGCTGAGCCAACAGTGCAGGAAATAAACAAGTCTGGGTGACTGTAGGGCAGCCTGGTCAGATGCAATGCTGGCAATCTGGTCCCTTTGCTCAAAAGTGGGGGTGGGAGGACTAATCCAGTCCTACAAGGAAGTCTTCCTGAAAGAAGTGACAGCTGGACTTTGGGCTAGTTCAAACCTTAATTTTTCACTAGGTCAGTTGGTGGAAGCTACTTCTTGTCCTTTGTCCACCCTGACTTTCTGTATCTTATATTCATCCTGTTCCCGTTGCTGGTATTGAATTCCCTCCTTGTCCTCCTTTACCCCCTGTCAATCAGCTTTTTCCATTTCTTTTTTTTTCCTTTACTGGGGGATTAATGTTTTACATTTGACAGTGAATACATGCAGAACATTTCTCAGTTTTCCACATAACAATACAACCCCCACTAGGTCCTCTGTCATCCTTTTCCAGGACCTGCACTCTCAGCTTTTTCCCATTTCTAAGTGCCAAGCACCAAACTAGGAATTTGATGAAAATTGGTCCACTGGAATGACATATACCTCTGAAAGGATAGCAGCCAAAACCACTAGTTCAAATCCCAGCTCAGTCACCACAAGCCATGAGATCTTGGGGGAAGTCAATGAAATTGGTACCTCCATTTCCCCAACTGTGCAATGATCCCAATGGTCATATGCACCCCAGAGTGCTGGTATAAGGACTAAACGATTCACATATGACAAGTGCCCAGAACACTATCCGAGTGATGGAGTATGGACCGGACAGACAGATCAGCAGTGCCATACACACAACCCTGGTTCTAGCCCTGGACCTAGAAGGGAGATGCTATGACAAAAAAAGAAGCTTTGGCATTGTGGTGTCTCCTTTTTCTCTACCTATGTATCTTAATGAAAAAATAACAACAATAATAAAAAAAAAACCAGTGACCTGAAGTGCTAGAATTACACATGCGTGATGATGATTTATAGAAGCGTTTGCTAATATTGTTGTGGCCTATATTTTGTAGATGAGGACATGGAAGTCCAGAGTAGTTCATCTGTTTGTCTAAAGTACACAGCTGGTGATAGCCAGAATATTTCTGACTGCATGTCCAGAGTGCCCTTTACATGAAAATACACTTACATTTGCTCTCTAGCAGCCTCTGATCCCAACTGGTCAGAATTCCACCTGTCCTGGGTCCATGGTGGTGACCTGTCAAGCTGCACTTTGCCATGTTCTGCTCACTTACTGACATGGCCCCTCCTGCTCTGATCTACCCTAAACCACACCTGGACACTGAAATCCACAAGAGTTTGGGTCCTTGAGCTCATCCTGCTTGGACCCTGTCCACTTGAACTGACTGTGCTTATGCAGGGGGTGGGGGTTGGGGGTGGTGGTGGTGGTGGCTGTCACCTTGATAGGGTTCTCTGTAGGAAGGAAAACTATTAAGGTATTGAGGATGCTGAAACAGGAGATGTGGGAGTTGTCAGAGCGGAGGGAGGAGATGGAGCCAGAGGAGAGGCAGCGGGTAGAATGAGGTAGGTAGATGAAGGCCTTTAAGTAATGGTTAAACTTTTTTTGTGGAGGCTTTTGAATGGGATTGTGCACTTTACAACACCAGTCCAGGTACTGAGCATTGAATGCATGTGGAAATTCCTAATGAATTTGAAATGAATGTGGAATTCCTAAAGAATGAGAAGTCAGGTGAGAACTTAGGAGCCAGACTCTCCATGTTCTGTGTTCTCTCAACGACCTTGGGAGAGATGTCTGTTTTTTTAGAGCCTATTTCCTCAGCTGGAAATGAAGGGAAATCTCCCAGTTTCCCTCTGAGGAGTATTTTGAAGAGTATTCACTGACAATTTTCCAAGTCCAAAGTGTTAGATGTACAGAATACTGGGGTTTCAGGAAACATGTAACGCAAATGTCTTGAAGTGAGCTATTATTTCCATCTAGAGGAATTTTCCTAAAGAGGAGTCAGGTTAGTCCTAATGGACTCAATACCATATTCCTATACTCTAAAAAAGAAAAAAAAAAAAGAAGAAGAAAAAGTTATCTATTTTTTCAAGTTTTGTTTGAGACATTTCATCCCATCATCCTTTAGCTGGGCCACTGAAGCTACACTCAGAAATGAGAACCAGCTGACTAAATAGCTGCATATGGAAAAGAACCACCTTTCCAAACCTAATAATATTAACAAATGTTCAAGGCGCACAGTAAGCGCATGTGCGCGCACACACATAGACACACACACACACACACACATACACACACACACTATAATTGATGAGAATTCTGGGGAAGAAAGTCTTAAAAACTTGGAATTTGAAATAAGACTCTGAGAATAGGCTTCCCCCCCACACACACCCCCTTAGAATGCATTTATCCTTTCCCCACTTCAAGTGTGGCCCCCTTTCCTTCTTGAGTTCAAATTCTCTCTGCCTTTTGTTTCCAAATTTCGATCCTGGAAGTCAGTATTTCTAGCCTAGGATCTCAGAGCAGCCCATTTACAGACATTGATTACACACCTCAGTAAGTCATGTGACCAGTCATGACCAGTTCTAACTAAACCCATAGGAAGAATAGTCTAGCTCTCAGAAGCCAGCTCTCTTTGCTAGGCTGCCTTTGGGGTCAGACTCAGTGAAGCTGGACCACATACCAGGTCTAGCCCCAATCTAAGTGTCAAACCCAAGCTTTGCCAGGTCACAGCTACCTGGCCTTGCTCCCTGGATATTCCTTCACAGAAGCAACCAGTCTAGGTCCGTGGAGTGCCCCACTTTCCCTGAAGCCCACAGAGTGCTGAGATTTACATGCTAGTCTCCAGTGTTTTCCAGGCTGTCAGACTGTTTCCTTTGTCTCCACTCTTTCTCACAAGTGTGTTTATGATAGGAAGGGCTATTGGCTCCTCAAGAGTCACCGTCTCCTTCCAGGGTGTTGAGATGTTATTGAGAAGAAGATAGCCCACCAGGAACTTCATTTCTAAGTTCCCAACCCAATCCTTTGTGATTAATCCTGAACAGTGGAATGTGAGCCTGAGTGACGTGACACTTTCTGACTGAGGTCATTAAGTAGCCAGTGTGACTTCCCTCACCTTTTTCCTACCTTGTATTGCTAAGTAAGGACCTTGTAAGGCCCTAAGTCCCTGTGTCATTGTAGGAATAAAAGGCCCTGAAGACCTTCCTGACCAGGACAGTAACTGGAGTTTATATGAATAGGGAATACATTGTGGTCATCAGCTGTTAATAGGTTGGGGTCGTTTCTCACATGAGCACTGGTCCATGTTGACTAAGACAGTGTCAGCCAACATTTCCTCAAGTAATGTGACTTATGAGAAGCAGGACCTCCCTCAGTTCTCACCTTTCTCTGTGCAGTAAATTCCAGTCTTGCAGATGTGTGTATGGCCTCCTGTGGGTCTCGGTGAGTGCACTTGTCTCTTTCTGCTTTCTCAAATGAAGCTTCCCTTATGAAGAAAGACTCAGGCATGGGTAGAAGTTAAAGCCATGGTCTGACTCAGACTGCACAAGTTCAAATCTCAGCTTCGCCACTGAACAACATGAAAGGTCTGAGTAAATAGTTTACCCTTCTGAGATTTAATTTCTGTCTCAGCGACAGAGACTATCTTGTGGAGTTGTGAGAAATAAATGGAACATTCTGTGTAAAGAATCTGGGGTGCAGGAAATAGTATACTACTGTGCTTCCACTAACACCTGCAGTCCAACTGCAGTCCATCACTGCTGCTCTTTTATTTTTCCCTCTTGACGCTGATAACATCCATCAATAACTCACAGTTTTCTTTCATAGATATTGGCATTTATTTTCTCTTCATCCTACATTTCATTCTTTACCTCAGATGACCCAATAAATTTATAAAGTCAGAAACTTTTTTTTTCCAGAATGAGAAATGGGTGGGTTGCAAGGGAACAGGTCTAAATGTTTGTGAGGTGAGTACTTGTTTTCTTCAGTAGACCTGATCTTGTTCAAGGACTACTTTCTTAATGTATAAGTACTACCCCAACATTTTAATTTAGAGCCCATTTTCTTTGAATAGCTAATGAAAAACATGTCATTCCCTGCTACCCTACTTCTGGAGGGGTGGGGGAGACACTTGGCCAGACATGCAGGTGTCTTATTATCTTTTTAAGTGCATTTGGCCTTCAGAGAAAATTTTAATACAGTCTTTCTTTCTTTACTCTTTCTTTCTTTCTTTCTTTCTTTCTTTCTTTCTTTCTTTCTTTCTTTCTTTCTTTCTGTCTTTCCTTTCCTTCCTCCTCCTCTTTCTCCTTCTATTAATGCCATCAGAGTTATTGTCAGGGCTTGGTGCCTGCTTGATAAAGCCACTACTCAGTGGCCTTTTTGTTTCCTCCCCCCTCATTGTTGACTTTTGATACAACAGAGAGAAATTGAGAGGGGACTGGTAGACAGAGATGGAGAGAGGAAGAGAGACACCTATAGCACTGCCTCACCACTGTGAAGCCTCCCCCCTGCAGATGGGGATTGGGGGATTGAACATGGGTCCTTATGCACAGTGATGTGTGCCTTTAGCTGGGTATGCCACTACCTAGCCCCTTCAGATAGTCTTGAATGCAATATTTGTACATTATACCCCTTGCCTCCCACAGGGTTCAGTGTTGCCAAAGCAGCTCTTGGGAGTTTCTATAATGCAGAAAGCAAAGGAGGTAAAAGGATAGGAAGGACTCAGACTAGTTCTGGAGAGGGTTTCCCCAGGATTCAGAGAAAAGAGAAAACTAGAGCATGGGTGGGCTGAGGAGGAAACAGATGGAAGAGAAAAGAAGAACCAAGCTGTGTAGCCCAGACAGTTATTACATTTATGATGGTTAAGGAAGGACAAATAAGGGACTGAAATAGAATTGCTTGCTGGTGACTACACTGGCTTTCATCTTACTTTGAAACTGGATTGTGTGGGTCCTAAGTTAGAATCATGATGCATTTCTGCTCAGTTAGTAGAGGTGTTATAATAAGAATAAGAAGCTTGCTTGAAGATTTGTTAACACTTGTAGAATGTGTGCAGCTGAGTGACAGGATGGGGGAGGCCATCTGGGGCACCAGTGGAGAAGTATAGTCAGAAGAGTTGGCAGGCTCTCCATGCTTTGGTTTTCACTCTCTAAATACTGAGTGAGCAAAGAGGAGTGGAGATGCATGAAGCCAATGCCCCTAAGTTCAGAGAGTCTGGACATGTTCTCCTATTATGTAGGACTATGTGAAAGCTTGGTAGAGCTTAGGGGGGCTCTTCCATCCTTGGATGGAGGTCTGGAAAGACACCCCCCCTTGTTGGCCTCTCCCATATAGGAATGAGCTAAGATGGAGAGCCTCCCAGACTCAGTTTCCCCTTGTTAGTCTCTCAAGCCCACAGAAAGCCTATAAGCCTCTCACACTTAGTTTCCCCCAGCTAGCAGGCCAAATGGCTGCCTGCTTGAGGGTTCACTCAAAGTTCACTATAGTCATTCAAAGTTCACACATTCACTATAAGTTCACCTTTTGGTCATATAGGAGAACGCACTCTATCATACACCCCTGCCAGTGACTTGGCAGTGGGACCCCCACATCTATTTCCTTGCTCGCCTTTGATATCTATGATTTACATCAAGTTTTGTCTCTCTCTGTTTCATCTCACCCTACGGGTTTAGCCACTATGTTTTTCTTAATACCTTTGGATAATTAACATTCCTGCATCATGGAGACTAATTGTTCTGACCTTTTGATATCATATCAATTCTTGTCATTTTTACCCCTCCCCACTATAGGGGCAAGCTGACCTTTAAGAAACCTGTAATTTCTGACATATGTGAAAAATGTCCTTTGTTCTGTTTGCTATAAAGCCTTGTGTTCTACCCTAAATAAACAGGTTCATACGAGGATCTCTCCTGGTGCTTTCTTCTTCATACGTGGTCACTAGAAGCAGTAGCAGAAGGCCAGTGGCTTACCTCCTGGTTGGGGACACTCCACGTGAGTGCCAGCACCCCTACAGCGGTGGATAAACCATTACTGTCATCTAAGCACCTCCTCTATTGGCATCTTATTTGTTGATCCCATGTCAGGCTCTGAATAGAATTCTATGGCTTCTACGCCTAAATTATTGAACCTTTCTTCATGGTCTGTTGGCATTTTGTTTTTCTTGTTTTTTTTTTTTTTGTCGTTGTTGTCGTTTGCCAGACCACTTCTCAGCTCTGGCTTACGGTGGTGCAGGGATTGAACATAGAATTTCAGAGTCTTCTTCCCCCCCCCCCCACCATTATCACTGAAACTCATTGGTTTAATTATTCATAGCCTGAATAATTTAAATATCCTTAGGAAGTCAAGTGGTATGGAAAGTGAGGCAGATTCCTCGCTCTAGCAACTGTGTCACCTCCCTCTAATCATTCGAGGAGAAATCAAGTGCAAAGACAAGGTGAAAGATAATCCTACTCATAGTTTTTTTTTTTAAAAAAAATAATGTCTTAATAAATGGTTTTTCAAATGCTTCGCATATGTGAGGATGCTTGCTCGTGGGGAACTGTCGGTCACTGTTCTGAGGCTCAGATGTGAGCTGGACATTCAATTAGATGAAGGTCTATCGGAGCTATCTCAGAGTCTGTTCCTTTACTTTCTCCTTTTTTCGGTTTCTTTTCTTTTTTGGTTATTACTGGGACTTGACCAGACTGGAATGACTTTTTCAGATAGAGACAAAGACTAACAGGGAGGGAGGGAGAGAGAGGAGAGAGAGAGAGAGAGAGAGAAAGAGAGAGAGAATAGGACCAAAGTTTCCTTCAATGCAGTTGTTGCTTGGTTTAAAACCTGGGTTTTGCACATGGCAAACCAACACATTATTCAAATGAATTATTTTGACAGTCCTACTCCCGTCTTTCAAAGATATTTTATTTATTTTACCTTAATGATAACGGAGAGAGAGAGAGAGAGAGAGAGAGAGAGAGAGAGAGAGAGAGAGAGAGATACCAGAGCACTGCTCAGCACTGCTCATCATAAGCTCTGGCTTATGATGATGCTGGAGATTGATCCTGGGATTTAGAAACCTCAGGCACAAAAGATTCTTGCATAATCATTATGCTGTTTCTCCAGCATTGCTTTCATCTGTTAAAATAAAAATGGCAAGTATGTCTGTCTCGTTTCTTAGGACAGTGCACAGAGAACTGTCCCCAAAGCAAAGCAAGTGTTAATCTGAGGTAATTCTCTTTTTTTCATCTCCAGGGTTATTGCTGGGGCTTGGTCCCTGCACTACGAATCTAGTATTCCTGGAGGCCTTTTTTTTTTTTCCTTTTGTTGCCTTTGTTGTTTATGGTTCTTGTGGTTATTGCTGTCATTGTTGTTGGATAGGACAGAGAGAAATTGAGAGAGGATGGGAAGACAGAGAGGGGGAGAGACAGAGAGACACCTGCAGACCTGCTTCCCCACTTGTGAAGCAACGCCCCTGAAGGTCAGGAGCTGGGGCTCGAACCAGCATCCTTATGCCTGTCCTTGCACTTTGCGCTGTGTGTGCTTAACCCGCTGCACTACCGCCTGGCCCTATTCTGAGATAATTCTACACTGAAACTCTTGTGATCTATTCTGTTACCCAAAGCCATACCTAAAAACACAAAGGTGTAGTTATAAACAACAAGAGTAAATGTGTGTGCATTAAAATCATTTCTATTTCCTTGCTAGAACAGGCAGGCATTGCTAAATAGAGACTATTAGTGCATAAATTTCATTGAAAGGTTGAGAGAAAGTAACCCAGCAGAGTTGAGCCTGCTGGGGTGGAACTTGGAGGGGGGGGCTCCATTTCCCACCCACACAGGGAGGTTGCTAGGTTGGGGGTGAGCCAAATGTTCCTGGGAAGGGGCTCTCTCATTGTCTGGGGATCACCTAGGAGGTCAGAGCTAAGCAAGGCCACTGATGATTTCTCCATGTCCACACTTAACATTTTTCCTGGAACTGGAGAACTGCTGAGAATGTCAGTCCAGTCCTTCTAGCTCATATGATTTCTTTCTTTTGGTTTCCTGTCCACTTGTGAAACTGAGACCAGTTCCAGCCCTTCCTTACAATGGTGGGTGCTGCAATTTGCTTTCAGTGTGATTTATTCAAGAACCTAACCCAGTATGGAATTTGACTAAGGATTTTATAAACACTTTCTAATGCCAACATACATGTCTTGCACTCTAGACATCTGGATGTAATGTTAAATAAACATTATCTACCGCAAAAAAACTAGTTGGATGTGTTGTGGTTACTTCAGTCCTGAACAGTTCCTTCTTTAAAGTTTCTGGCCTGTGGGAAGTGGCTTTTGACCCCATCAGGCTGAACCATTTCTTTCTTTCTTTCTTTCTTTCTTTCTTTCTTTCTTTCTTTCTTTCTTTCTTTCTTTCTTCCTTCCTTCCTTCCTTCCTTCCTTCCTTTCTTTCTCTCTTTTTATTTCAACCTGTAATATGAAGCTTGATGACCCAGCCCTCCCTGGTGGGTGGTTCCGCATTCTTCTTCTGGTGCTTAGTTAGCTTGTGTCAGTTTCTGTTGAAATACTTCTCTTAGGGCCAGATTTCCAACACAACAGTGTAGGACTAAGATACATTTCTTTTCAATCACTTAGAGATCCAGGAGGTATTAAGGAGGTAGGCTTTCAGAATTCCTTGCCTCCAAAACTTTACTTCCCATGTGTTTCCCACTCATCACAGGAACATCTACCCTGAGCGTAAGATAGAGGTGACATAGAGGTTGATTCACCGGCATTCTCTAACCATTCTCTGACTTATACCTTGCTCTTCTATTATCCATAAGGCTGTCATGCCAAGTACAGCCACAGTGAATGGGGATTGATCACTTGCTGTGTGTATGAGGAGGAATTCGAAAGCTTTTTACTTGGCACAACTCATTTTGTTCTCACAACAACCTGAGGGGGATGATTCACAGCTATTCTCTTTTACAGATGGAAGAACTCAAGAATGGTAAAATAGAGTAGCATACTTAGCAGTACATAGCTTAGAAATGACAGCACCCCTTTTCCCAACCATGACATCATCTCCCCAGACAATTAGGATCCACCTGCATATCAGATTTCAGGCTAAGGCCAAAAAAATAAAAAACACTAGTATAGCTACAGGCCCTTTGAAATATAACTAAAATATACCTACTAGCTATCTATAAAATGGAGGACCCCTCCCCCAACTCTTCATCTGCACTAGTCCAGCCTTCAGGTCCATGATTATTCAACAATTTGTTTGGCTTTGTATATTAACTCTCTTTTCAGCCACCAGGTTCCAGATGCTAGCAGGATGCGACCAGACTTCCCTGCACAGGCAGCCCCATCATTGTGCCTTGGAGCTCTGCTTCCCCAGAGCCCTTCCCCACTGGGGAAAGAAAGAGACAGGCTGGGAGTATGGATAGACCTGTCAACGCCCATTTCAGTGGGGAAGCAATTAGAGAAGCCAGACCTTCCACCTTATGCATCCCACAATGATCTTGGCCCCATACTCCCAGAGGGTTAAAGAATAGGAGAGCTATCAGTGGAGAGGATGGTATACGGAGGTCAGAGGTCTGGTGGTGGGAATTGTGCAAAGCTGTACCCCTCTTATCCTATGGTTTTGTCAATTTTTCCTTTTTATAAATAAAAATTTTTTTAAAAAAATTATAGCACCATCACTAAAACTCAGTGTCACATGACTCCAAATTTCATTAGGTTTCATTGCATTTCATTTTTAATGCAACTTCATGGAAAGAACCCAGAGCCCTTGCACAGGTCCCACTGAGTTACCTCGGTATTTTCATCCTTTGGCTTCTTTGTGAGATATGGGACAGGCAGAAACAAAGAGCAAGGAGAACAGATACAACATTGCTCCACCATTCAGAGAACTTCCCCAGTGCCATCCCATGGTGCTACCAGCTGGTACCAGGACCCAAACCCAGGGCTTCGCACACAGCAAAGTGTGTACTCAACTGAGTGAACTGTCTCTCAGTCCTAAAATTCATCCTCTTAATCTTGATCCTATTCTTCCTGGTTTAAGAGTGGATAACAGAGAGAGAAAATCCAAGTTTTATCACTGATGCTAGTTGTGACCAATCAGAATCAAACTCACAGTATGAATTCATCTGACCCCTCTCTGGTGGTTATCTTTCTCCTTGAATCAGGAGACTAGCAAGCACAGGACTCCAACTGGAGAAGGCAACAGAGTGAAGGAGTGATAGAGGCAGAGCAGCAGGAAGAACGGAGGAAAGTAATGTATGGGCAGGAAAGTCTCGAGATAATAGGAAGAAAGAAGATCCTTTGGATAGTAAAAGAAGAGTGAGAAACATAGAAAAGGCCTTTCAGTTAAGAGTCATGCTAGAACAAAGCTTTTGTGCTTCTAGTAGAACCAGATGTTTGGACTGTCAGTTCCAGAATATTCAGCTAATACACATAGACACCTAAAGGCAAGGGATGGCAGAAGTGCAGCGTGAGGAAAGTCAGTCCTATACCATCCTGACATTTGCAGCCTCAGAGAGGTTTTCTTTTAAAAAATTTTTTATGTTGTTGTTTGTTGTTGTTGTTGTTGCACCTCCAGAGTTACTACACGGATTCAGTGCCTGCATAACTCTACTGTTCCCCATCATATATATTTCCACTATTCATGAACCTTCCTCTCCCTCTGCAGATGGGGATTGAACTCAGGTCCTTGCTCATGGTAATATGTGCACTCTACCAGGTGAGCCACCACACAGCCCCAAGTTGCATGTTTCTCTCTCTCTCTCTTTTCTTTGTTAGGAGGATTAATGGTTTACAGTGGACAGTAAAGCACAGTAGTTTGTACATAATGCACATGCTTTTTAAAGGGCTGACCAGAGCCCCCAGATCTGTTATCAGCCTTAGTCAAAGGTAACTCTCCCAGTCACTTCACCTCAACAACTGGACAACTGAACACACCAGTACTCAGCCCAGGTTGCAGTCTATAGGGTAAAACTGTAGCAAGGCCTCAGGTTACCTTATTTCACTTTGCACCCCTATTGTAAATGGTGCAGAAGTTTTGTTATAAATGATTAAGGATAGGTTAGTCTTGTCAGAAACAAACACACCAGTTTGTTATAGAATATAGTCCTTGGGAGGTAGAAGTGTTTTTGTTTTTTCCTCAATGCATAAACCTTGGTGTTGCAGAAGTACACATTCCAGGGGTCATGTTACCACATCTATTGACATAAATGGAAAGCATGTTTCTGTCAGCTGTATTCTCTTCAAGCAAGCAACCACCTCAACTAGGGGTGAGCTTGCACAGCCAATGTGCCCAAGGGCAACTGTGTGCTGGTTACAACTCCTGTGTCTAGGTTAATGTTTGCTTATGTTTTATAGCTCTCCTGATAGGTGGATGGAATTTGTCTAATGATTGTGTTTGCCTAGGAAGTTAATCAGTGTCTACATGGGCCAGTCATGGACCTCTACAGAGGTGCAGTGAGGTTAGACTGAGCATTTGTACTCAAGGGCCACATTCCCAGGGTAAGGGCACAGGGAAGTTGCAACGAGCATTGGATGGGAACTGAGCAGTCTGGGGCTCTAATGCCAGTGGGCTTTTGCATGTCATATGTGAAGCTTTATAGTTCAAACATGACAGATGCACTTGTGGAGTATAATATGATCTGTCCACCCAGTACCGTTAATCCTGCTTTCTTCAGATCCCTTTATCACCTTGACCAGAGACCTCCATGACCACGCATTTATTCAAGTTTGTTATCCTGGAGTGGTAGCCAGAGGCAGCACCTTCATCCCTGAAGAAATATATGGAATATTGTCAATATTAATATTCCGAACCCTATTTAAATGTGGTCCAGAGGTCAGAGTGTTGAATGCACAGAAAGCTACAGAATCCATAATGCCTTGCATTTTCCCGCTGTTTCCTGTTCATGTGGAACTAAGCCAGGTGGCATATTCAAGAGCATATAGATGATGGGACCAGGGTGGAGCTAACTCTTTGAACTGTGTTAAATCTACTCTTTCTAAGGGGTGTTTTGAATAACTGTGTGGCTTCATGTGCTGATTGCCTTTTGTAAGCTGACAGCATCTATTATGTGCTGGACCAGGCTATGAAGAAGGCAGAGGAGATACCAGTCCTTATGCCTTTCATCTTTGAGAGAAAAAAGACAAACAGGCAATTATGGTGCTACATTAGGGAGTCTGACCCCTGAATGTAGCCTTGGGGATCTGGAAGACCTATTGGGAGGAAAATTTGTCTGAATAGAACCTGGGGAATTGACCAGGCTGATGAGAGGTGAAAGTAGGCAAAAGTAGTTTTATATCCTAAAAACATTTGAGTGTCACCTTAAACAGCAAACAGGACTTTGAATGTGTGATTAAAATAAAACTTTAAAAATATTTATATATTGTTAATGAGAGAGAGGAAAAAATGAGAACCAGAGCATCAGTCTAGCACATATTAGGGTTCACATGGCAAATTATGTGCATTTCTGGATGAGCTATCTCTACGGCTCAAAAATAAATTCTGGTCTGTCTCTCATCAAATAAATAAGTCTATAATTAATAAGTAAATACATAAATAATGAATTATTCCTGACTGGTGGAGGAATATCCAGTTTTGACCTTTATGATAATCGTCTACAAATGGCATGGAGTTCAGTTTGAAGTTTTGAGATATAAAATTAGGTCGTGCATTTATATTTTATGTAACTATAAAGAAGGCTCTAACACAAGAACAGTGGAACTGGTGGGCTGGAACTTGGAACCTGTGAAGTGTGTTTGCCTTTCCTTGGTGTTTATACTGAGGTATGAGTGTACTACTACTGCTGATGCTTTCTGGCCTCTGGACCCTTCACTCAGGTATCAATGGCTGAGCCCAAATCTGGAGCTTTTTGTACTTTTCTAGATACTCTTCAATAAGAACTTGCTATAAGGGTTAAAACCTGAGTACTGAGGGTCGGTTGGGCAGTGGCACACCTGGTTAAACACACACATTATAATGTGTAAGGACGTAGGTTTGAGCCCATGCTTCCCACCTGCAGGGGGGACGCTTCAGGAATAGTGCAGCAAGTGTCTCTCTGCCTCTCTTCCTCTCTATCTCTCCTTCCCCTCTTAATTTCTCTCTGTCCTATCAAAAGAAGAAATTTAAAAAATTAACTGGAGTATTATGCCTTAGGACCCAAGTTTAATACACCTACAACCACCAGGGGGAAGCTTCATGAGAAGTGGAGCCGTGGTGTGATGTTTATCCTCTCCCCTTGTCTAGCCCCTTGTTTAAAAAAAAAAGAAGAAGAAGAAGAGGGAGTCGGGCAGTAGCGCAGCGGGTTAAGTGCACGTGGCACAAAGCTCAAGGACTGGTATAAGGATCCCAGTTTGAGCCCCCAGCTCCCCACCTGCAGGGGAGTCGCTTCACAAGTGGTGAAGCAGGTCTGCAGGTGTTTATCTTTCTCTCCCCTCTCTGTCTTCCCCTCCTCTCTCCATTTCTCTCTGTCCTATCCAACAATGATGACATCAATAACAACAATAATAACTACAACAATAAAACAATAAGGGTAACAAAAGGGAATAAATAAGTATTAAAAAAATAATAATAATCCACCCAGAGTGGAGGAATTGTGCAGGTGTTGAGTGTCAACAATAACTGCTAAAAAACAAGACAAACAAAAAATGTGAGTGTCTAAAGAAGCCAGTGATAAGACTAGTCCTGAAGCCTGAAGTCCTGAAGCCTGAGCCCCCTGGAAAATGCTTGTCCCGTCAAAAAGCATTTGGATTTAATGTTATAATATGCATGTTCTCTGGCTTCCAAGACAACTCTGTAACCTTGGTGAGACCAACTCCTTTTCAAATTCAGTTTCCCTCATAGCTTCATCATAGGGCAGATATTTCTTTTTAATTTTTCAAATATTTATTTACTTATTCCCTTTTGTTGCCCTTGTGGTTTTATTGTTGCAGTTATTGTTGTCGTCGTAGTTGGATAGAACAGGAACAAATGGAGAAAGGAGGGGAAGACAGAGAGGGGGAGAGAAAGATAGACACCTGAAGACCTACTTCACTGCTTGTGAAGCAACTCCCCTGCATATGGGGAACCGGGGGCTCGAACCGGGATCCTTAAGCCAGTGCTTGCGCTTTGCGCCACCTGCGCTTAACCCCGACTCCCAGCAGATATTTTTTTTAAAGGGGACCCACCACTATAACTTTTTTAAAAGCTGATTTGTTATCTGGAGAAGCTGGAGAGGGAACTCTGAGAAGTCAGGTCCCAGAATCTTCCTGATGTCCAGACCAGAGCAGTGGGCATCACCAGCTCTGTGCCTGCCTCCTCCAGCGGCGCCAGTCAAGTTTAAAGGACTCTGCTAACAATAAACTAAGCCACTAAGAAGAAGTAAAAGCTTCTTAATATGAACTTGAGGCTATGGTAGGTGACCAAGGAGAAAAACATTTGAAATAATGAATTTGTTTCTTGTCAGCAATGGGAATATGGGCATCCTTCAAATATAAATATGAGACAGAGACAGTTAGAATAGGATGTCTTTATTTAACAAGATGCCTGGGATCCTCCTAATACACTGAATGGAACTTGTGGCAAACTTCTTAAAGCTCATTTTATTGAAAGAGTCAGAGTAATGGATAGTGAGGAGGCGACGATAGCCAAGAAAGTAACAAAGAACAAGAGGTCTGGGAGCCATAATTTCCAGCTTCTGTTCAATTTTGGTATTTTCGGTCTGCATCTCTATAAAATGGTGCAATGAATTCTGTCCCTAATATATGCATGAGCAAAATGTGCTGAGGTGAAAAGTAAAGATATGTCTATAAAACCCAGCAAAACTGGCTTACCCATTATTTGTCAAAAACTTGGAACTCTTCCAAACTCTGTGTACGTGCATTTAACCTCCCACCCCACAGCAAAGTTAGGGCATACTTTGAGGTTATCCTAATTAAAAGAAAACACCCCCAGAAAATAAAAAGATAATAAAATAAAAATTTAAAAAACACCTTATTTTATTATAGAGAAATAGAGGTGGGGGGGATAGCACTGTTTAGTTCTGATTTATGATGCTGTTGGGAATCAAACCTATGACCTCTGAAGCTTCATTCATGCAAGTCTGGTGCACCAATTGCTGTGATGTTTCCCAAGCCTTGTTATCCCAGTTCTTAAAAGTAAGGAAACTGGGGTACTGTGAGGGTGAATATTTGGCACAGTCACACTAATTAAAACAGGGATTGGAGTCCAGGAAGCTGCACAGAGTTTAGGATATTAATTACTATTGTATGATACAGCCTTGTTAAAAAAAAAAAAAAAAGGAAAAGAAAATCCAACTGACTGGAAGTTCTTGGAGTGTATCGGAAGTAGTCTGCAGAGGCAGGCCTACAGAGCAGCAGCAGTTGTGTTTCTCTCCTCTCCTCTCCTCACCTCTCCTGGGTCAACTAGGAATACCTAAGGAGACCACCTGGGATGGCAACAAGGCAGGACTAGAATGACTTAAGGAACCCACCAAACCACCAGAGGGAGTGACTAAGCTAAAAAGCCTACTTTTAGTTTAAAAGCCCTCAGGCTCCCATAGCCTACAGGGAAGAAAAAGAACAAAAGAGGCTTTTAACAGCCTCTGTGCTTCAACTCAGGGATTGAAATAATATTGAAACAACTGTTAATTTCCACAACTGTGAACTCTTTAAGTACCTTACTTAGACACAAGTCAATCCAGGGAAGAGTCATCAGTAATTTGATAAGTACTGAGAGAAGAACCTCATAACATACTATATAGAATGGTTAAACCAACAAGAAGAAATATTGGAGAAATGAACCTGGACAAGAGTCCAGATAAAAGCCCACCAAAGGTTGAAGCACAAAATAATGAGGTCAACATCTAAATGCTTATTAAGGAAATAGTCACAGGAGTAAGTAAAGAGTTTGAAAGAATTGTCATCAGAAATGCAGAAACAACAAATAAGACCTTGGAAGAAAACACTAATCTCAAGATTATTAGAGAGCTGAAAGCTGAAATAGCTGAGCTAAGAACACAACTAGCTGAACAAGCTAAAACAGTATCAGAACAGGGTAACAAAATAGATCAACTCCAGAAAATAGTAGAGGGGAGAGAGAATAGAATCAATGAGGCTGAAGACAGATTTAGCAAGATCAAGGATGAATTAGAGACAGCTAAAAAAGAAGTAGGATATCTCAAAAAGAGATTAAGAGATACTGAAAACAACAACAGAGACATATGGGATGACTTCAAAGGAAATAATATCTGCATTACTGGCTTACCAGAGGAAGAAAGAGAGGGAGGGGAAGAAAGCATTTTCAGGACATAATAGCTTATAATAGAGAACTATTATAAGGACATAATAGCTCATAATAGAGAACTTCTCTAGTCTAGACAACATAAAAACATAAAGGTTCAAGAAGCCCAGGGGGTTCCAAACAAAATTAACTCAGACTTAAAAACACCAAGACACATTATATTTAGAATGGAAAGGAATAAGGATAAGAAAAGGATCCTGGGAGTCAGGTGGTAGCTCAGTGGGTTAAGCACATGTGGGGCAAAGCACAAGGACTGGCATAAGGATCCTGGTTCAAGCCCCTGACTCCCCACCTGTGGGGGGGGTCCCTTCACAGGCGGTGAAGCAGGTCTGCAGGTGTCTTTCTCTCCCCTTCTCTGTCTTCCCTTCCTCTTTCCATTTCTCTATGTCTGATTTAACAACAATGACATCAATAACAACAATAATAATAACTACAACAATAACAAAAAACAACAAGGGCGACAAAAGAGAAAACAAATCTTTAAAAAAAATTTTAAAGCCAAACATAAAGATAAAACTGGCTTTTAAAAAAATGGCACATCACATTAAAAGGCAATTTGGTATGACTAACAGTGAACTCAAGAAATAAGTATAAATGATTCTTTAAATTGGAGTACATGAGTACCTGCAAGACAGTTCACCTGGATAGTGCTTTGTCATACACATGACCTAGTTTCAAGCCCAGTCCCCACTACCCCGGGGGAAACATCAAGTGTTGTAACTTTCTGTCTCTCTCTCCCTGTCTCAATCTGGAAAAATTCAGCCAGGAGTACTGAAGCCCTGGTAATGGTAAAAAAAATAATAGATTTTTTTTTTAAAAAATGGTACATCACATGTGAATGATGACTCATAAGTGATAGGCACCGTGATAATCAGATAGTGGATCCTCTTTAGAGAAGTGGAAGAAAAATAACCTACCAACTCAGAATTTATATTCAGAGAAAATACACTTCAAGTGATGCAAGTGAAATAAAAGTTTTACATTTTCTTTATTTGGGTGGGGGAGACAGCATAATGGTTATGCAAAGACTTTCATGGCTGTGACTCTGAGGACCCAGGTTCAACAACCTCCATCACCCCTATAGTTCAGAGCTGACCAGGACTCCAGTAACACACAAGTGCCCGCGTGCGCGCGTGCACGCACACACACATACATACACACACACACACGCACACACACACACACACACATACACACACATTTAATGGGCAGAGAGAATCACAGCATCACTGGCACATGTGATGCCAGGGACTGAATGTGAGATCTTGTGCTTGAGAATCTATCTGAGGCTTTATCCACTGCACCATCTTCCAGGCTACTAAAGATTTTTTTTTTTAACTATTGAAATTAAGTTGTATTATAATATAGTGCATGCTTTAGGGCTACAACTCCACCTGTCATCAGACTGTGTGTAACCACACTGCACACATACCACTAAATGCCCAACAGCCTTCTTATCCCATTTGACACTCCCTCTTTCATTTTGGTGACATCAGTTCTGCATCAGAATCTCAGTTTGGTTTTGTTTCTTTTAACTTATTTCTTTCATTGATCAGCTGGTGCTTGTCCTTCTAGATTATTTCACTTAGGATACCTAGTCCTAGCTGCATCTGTGTTGTGGCAAATGGTGGGTACAGAATAGAACTATACCTCTTATTCTCTTATAAGCCAGTATTAGTGAATCACTAGTACAGAAAAGTTTAAGGAGAAAAGGACTAAAGTTGTTAAAGATGTGGTTTTTCTCTCAACCATGTTTGGATATCTCCTTCTGTGGCTAATGGGCTCCCTCTGAGTATCTTGGGGTCCTGTCGAGTTCCTTTATGTTGAGAGACTTTGGAAGCTCACCAAGGATTAGCAACATAGCTCTGATCTCAGAGGACAAATTCCAAACTTCTCTGTGCTACCATACCATTGTCAAGGGTGACTTCACTCTCCTGCCAGCATTAGTTCTTCCTTGGAGAGTATCCCTGCTCTGATACCTGCTTGTACTGAATCATAACCAAGGTCTCTGTCCAACTGAGACACTGGATTGTGAAGGCTAACAAGACCATTTCTTCATCATTTGAAAACAGCTCAAGGGCAGAGACCCTGTCACTGCCCCCAGGAAGGCCACCAGGGAAGAGGAGGGAGAGGAGGCATCTGGAGGCCTCCAAAGAAATTTGCAACAGTGACACAGATGGAATACTCAAGGTAAATATCTGCAGCTGGAAATGGGAAAAGTCACATGCCAAAGAATTCTGGCAAGAGCGTAAGCCCCCAACCGGTGAAGAGATTCTTGGCTGGGTTGTATTCACAATCTGAGCAACGAAGAAGAAAAGGAAAAGCCTCAAAGTGACACAAAAATTTAGATTCTGTCACTGCACATCAGTTAGCTAGCTACATCCAGTAGAATCAATCTCTGAGGATCACTGTGCACTTTCTGGAGGTGCCACATCTGATCTCCCCATCCCCCAGTGTGTGCTCCCTCATCTCTAAGATAAAAGAGAATATGATTGAAATGGGGGTACCGAATAAATGTGCAATGTTTCCTTAAGTCAACTTGACTTCTCTATTCCTTCCTTTCTTCCTTAATATCTTATTTTAAAGAGAGAGAGAGAGAAAGAGAGAGATGTAGAAAGACACAGAAACACTGGAGCATTGCTCAGCTCTGATGTATTGTGGTGGTGGAGACTGAACCTGGGATCTCAGAGCCTCAGGCACAGACATCTTTTGCATAACCATTATGTTATCTATCCAGCCTGTCTTCTCTTTTTCTTGGATTGACTGCGAGAATAATATCATTAAGACAAATGTGTGAGTGGGATCCTCAGAATCCATCCAGAGATTTATGTCATATGACTAACACTTGACTTCAGGCTCTAAAATGCATTTGGACTGTGAGAAGGTGTTTGCTAATGTCTGGCATTTATTTCCCCTGGAGCTGGTATACATCAGCGTGACCAGGGAAACAAACAAAATAAAAAGTCAAAGAATGCTAATGCAAGCCAGCAATGGGATGCAGCTTGTGTTGCTAAGGCAGTGGTGACTGATATTTGATGATCAGATAAGAATCCAGTAGGTGACTAGCTCCTGATTGTTTTAGTTTTTGCCTTATAAAAATGCCATCCATCATGGGTGACAAATGAAGCTAAGGGAGAATGGAGCAGGGAGAAGAAGAATAAAATCTATAGCATTTCCCCATCAAAATCCACCTCCCTTTTTAATGTGTTTGATTTATTGTTATTAATTTCATTTATTTTTGTCACCGGGGATATTACTGGGGTTAGTGCCTGTATGATTCTACTATTCCTGGTGGCTTCCTCCCCTCCCCCATTACAGACAAAGAGTGAGAAACAGAGAGAGATAGACAAAGACAGCGAAATAGAGAGGGAAAGACATGGCAGCACTGTTCCACAACTCACAAAGTCTTTTCCTCTGTGTGGTGGCCAGGAATTCAAATCCAGCTCCTTACAGATGGTAATGTATGTACTCTACCAGGTGAGCCATCTGCCAGACTCTTCCTTCTCCTTCTCTTTCTTTATCTCTTTTCCCTTATCCTCTTTCTCCTTCTCTTTCTTGTTAAGATTTATTAACATAAGAGGGTGAGAATGAGAGAGAACCAGAGCAACATCCTGGCACATGTAACACTGGGGATTGACCTTAGGACTCAGTCTAATGCTCTAGTCACCACACTATGTCCCAGGCCACCTACCTCCCCTTCTTTCTGGGGGAAGCTCCAGGACTGCCTTGCTGCTAGTGGCCTGTGACAACAACATGCCTCCCCTATTGCTGGGTAATTGTGAGGAGCCTCACAAAGCACCCTGAATTCCTGATAATATGGCCTATCTACATAATCATTGTTTTGCCTGAGAGATCCCCACTCATTCCATTCCTTTGTTCTATCTTCTTTCTACCTCAAGACCCTCCCTGCCTGTAGGGTAATATTAATCCTACCAGTTAAAACCCTCGAAACAGTTGCTAAGAAAGTTCCTACCTTTCCAGCTCGCTTTTGCCTTTCTCCACCCCCTTCCTAACCATTTCTGTTTCTGACTTGCCACTTCCAGGTCTACCATGTAAAACTGCTGGCTCTCTGATAAATAAAGACATTTCATTGCCACTCCACCACGAGTTCATGAGTCATCTCTCCTGCATCACTGAATGAGTAGCAGCCCAGGCTGGCTCTGGTTGAGTTCTCTCCAACCCAGAGAGTATGAGCCCCAAAAGAGGTACCCCCCACACTAGCCCAGCACCCTATGATTTTGTCCTTCTTCTTGTCCCCAGCCTGTAAAAAAAAAATGCCTTGCGACAGTGACAGACAGAAGACAGTGTGTGTGTGTGTGTGTGTGGGGGGGGGGTATTAAAAGTCTCCTGGCTGCAAAAAAAAGTATACTTACCTGGCAGGGGAAATACCATGATCACAAAGGTGATTTTCCCAGGGCAAGGCTTATCCATTGCACTCCAGATGTGCTGACCCCTGAGATTTCCCCGAATGTGGGAAACTCGACTGCATAATTCTGGGGGCACCAAGGCTCTTGGGGCTAATGGAGTCACAGCTGGAAAGAGTCTGGGTCGTTAATTACTGTATGCCACCTGATCACATGGGACGTCCACACTGGACGGTCATAAGATCTGAAAATACGGTAGTTGGACAGTAGTGCAGCAGGTTCAGCACAGGTGGCACAAAAAGCAAGGACCGACATAAGAATCCCAGTTCGAGCCCCTGGCTCCCCACCTGCAGGGGAGTCGCTTCACAGGTGGTGAAGCAGGTCTTCAGGTGTCTATCTTTATCTCCCCCTCTCTGTCTTCTCCTCCTCTTTCCAGTTTTCTCTGACCTATCCCACAACAACGACATCAATAACAACAATAATAATAACTATAACAGTAAAACAAGGGCAACAAAAGGGAATAAATAAAAAATTTTAAAAATCTGAAAATACAATTCTACTGTATTTGCATCAGTACAGTTTGGGGTCTAATTATAATGGTGATTTGATCCACCTTAACTGAAGCAGGTCCCACTTATCAGAGCCACTACAGGAACTCTGGAGTGAGAGGTAAGGCCACAGAAAACTGACTTTCATGAGTGCCTTCTCCTCATCTCCTAAAGAAAAGGTATGAAAGGCACTGAAATCAAGGTTCTACACTAGAAGTATGTCTCCTGCAGGGTGTACCAGGGCAGGGCCCTGTCCCAACTGTGAGCTGGGAAGAAGATTGAAGTAGGGAGTTGGGTGGTAGCGCAGTGGGTTAAGCGCAGGTGGCATCAAGTACAATGACCCGAGAAAGGATCCTGGTTCAAGCCCCTGGCTCCCCACCTGTAGGGTTGTCACTTCACAAGCTGTGAAGCAGGTCTTCAGGTGTCTATCTTTCTCTCCCCCTTCCTGTCTTCCCCTCCTCTCTCCATTTCTCTCTGTCCTGTTCAACAACAATGACATCAATGACAACAAGTACAACAATAAAACAAGGGCAACAAGAGGGAATAAATAAATAAATAAAAATAAAAATAAAGATGATTGAAGTAAGCAGTTCTCTTAGATCACAGTGGGAATAGAAGGAGGAGAGACTTTGTGACAGGTTATTCCAACATGTTCTGTGGAAATTTGGGTGTGTTTCTTCAGTGGAAGCAAGCAGGTTAGTCAGACATACCAGTCAGCCACAATAGGCTTCTTCTTTTGAAGGGCTTGGTAAGAAGGAGCTGCCAATTTACAGAGGAGTGCAGTTCTGGTGGCCTAAGGACCAAGAGCTCCCCCAGAATGGGTGGGAGCAGGAGACAGGCATCCCCTGAAATTCTACTCCACTGGTGAACATTAAGGTATACACCCTTAGTGACAACCAATGGGACACGTATAGAAGGGCCCTACAGTTGCAGGATCCTCTCCTTGGAGCCTCAAGACGAAGTCAGGGGGTTGGAACACCCAGGACACAGCCCTGAGGTTAATTCCCTGCAACTAATTATCTCCTCCAAGACTCTTTGGTCCAGGGAAGTAAGTGACATATTTAAATCTGTGTTCAATCAGTATGTTAATGACATTCCCATGCTGTTAGTGGCATATGTCTACAAACACTGGTGCAGTGGAAAGTCTTTTTTCAGATGTGAGGGCAAAAACAAGATACATTTTTCCAAACCATTCATTCAGTGAGCATTTATTTAAGTATTACAAAGATTAACAAGACTTTCCTCTTGCTATGTTGACTTAATAAAATGTGTGTGCATCCAAAGTAGAGGTATATGTACATTAAGAAATAGAAAGAAAGAAAGAAAGAAAGAAAGAAAGAAAGAAAGAAAGAAAGAAAGAAAGAAATAGAGTTTCACACCTATGGGTGTCTAATTTTTGATAAGGGGGCCTGAACTATTAAATGGAGAAAGGAGGGTCTCTTCATGGATTGAAATGTACAGAAGAAGGAGTTAGGTGGTAGCACAGAGGATTAAGCGTACGTGGTGCAAAGCGCAAGACCAGCATAAGGATCCCAGTTCAAGCCCCCGGCTCTCCACCTGCAGGGGAGTTGCTTCACAGGCAGTAAAGCAGGTCTGCAGGTGTCTCTCTTTCTCTCCCCCTCTCTGTCTTCCCCTTCTCTCTCCATTCATCTCTGTCTTATCCAACAACGACAACATCAACAACAATAACTACAACAACAATAAAAACAACAAGGGCAACAAAGAGGAAATAAATAAATAAATATTAAAAAAAAGAAATGTACAGAATAATGAAACTGAACCACCATATCTCACCAGAAACAAAAGTAAACTTCAAATGGATCAATGACCTGGATATCAGACCAGAAACTATAAAATACTTAGAAGAAAATATTGGTGGAACTCTTTCCCATCTAAATCTCAAGGGCATCTTTGATGATACAGACCCAATTGCAAGGAAGACTGAAACAAAAATAAAACAATGGGACCACATCAAATTTAAAATCTTCAGAGCAAAAGAAACCACCACCCAAACAAAGAGACCCACAGAATGGGAGAGGTTCTTTACATGCCAAACATCAGACAAGAAGCTAATAAGCAATATATATATAAAGAGCTCACCAAACTTAGCAACAAAAAAGCAAATGACCCAATTCAAAAGTGGGGAGAGGATATCAACAGAATATTCACTATGGAAGAGATACAAAAGGCCAACAGACATATGACAACTTACTCCAAATCACTGATTGTCAGAGAAATGCAAATAAAGACAACAATGAGATATCACCTCACCCCTGTGAGAATGTTTTACATCAGAAAACACAGCAACAACAAATGCTAGAGAGGTTGTGGGGACAAAGGAACCCTTTTGCACTGCTGGTGGGAATGTAAATTGGTCCAACACCTGTGCAGAGAAGTCTGGAGAACCTATACAAGGCTAGAAATGGACCTTCCTTATGACCCAGTAATTCTTCTCCTAGGGATATCTCCTAAGGAGTCAAATATACCCATCCAAAAAGATATGTGTGCACCTATGTTCATAGCAGCACAATTTGTAAAAACAAAACCTGGAAATAACCCAGGTGTCCAACAACAGTGAGTGACTGAGAAAATTGTGGTATATATACACAACAAAATACTACTCAGCTATGAGGAATAATGGACCCACATTCTTCGACCCATCTTGGATGGAACTTGAAGGAATTATGTTAAGTGAGATAAGCCAGAAAGAGAAAGAGGAGTATGGATGATCCTACTCACAAATAGAAGTCGAGAAAGAACAGAAAGGGAAATAAAGCAGAATTTGACTGAGTTTGGAGTATTACACCAAAGTAAAAAACTTGGGGCTGGGGAGGATAGATTCTCAACTCCACTGTAAGGGGATGGGAGCAGGGACACAGACCTTTGGTGGCGGGAACACGGTTAATATATACTCCTATTAACTTATAGTCTTATAAATCACTATTTAATCAATATGAGAGGGGAAAAATAGATTGAATGTCTCAAGTTTTTTAATGAATAGATATCAGTTCTGAGTATATATTCCTTTAATATAAGCACTTACGGTTTCAATTTAGCAAACTGAATTTTAACACTGGGCTTAAACTGTTAATGCATTTCTAGTAATAACTTCTTTGAAATATTAAATCACCTATAATTTTAGACCAGGGAGACCAGAGCAACTGTATTTTCAGTATATAAGATAGCATTATTTGTAAATAGCATTAAATGACATAAAGCATGGTAAGGTCTTATATGGTATAGTATTTTCTAAGCATGGGATTTTCAAAGTAAACCAAGTTCCCAGAATCACTTGGTATAATAATTATTATCTATTTCTTTTTAAAATTCTAAAACAAGGGACCTTTTCTTATTCTCTTTAAAATAATTCTCCAGTCCTGAGCCTCTGGGGCTTTGCTCATTTTCCTTCATGCTCCTCTTGACCCATATTATTTGATACAGCATCTGCTGATCTCATCTAAATCAGTTCAACCAGTGCCACCTTGACATGTCTCACTTCAGACTATTTCCAGAAATCCCAGGCCTGGGATGCCAACCCTCCAACTCCAATACTCTAGAGTGAGACCTTTCCTAGCTCATAGGACTCCTTAGTTCTATTTTGGGTGGTGCACATCCTAACAAAGTTACAGAGCGTAGATATAGACCAGGGCCCATGAGATAGGGCACATATGCACATGTGTCCATAAGTGAGGGGAAAATATATACCTTATAGTAAAAGTGTGTAGTAGTCTGCAGTGACTCAATAAGTGCAGCAAGAAAGTAGAAATAACTAAAAAAGACACTTTAAAATACTTAATCAAATAGTTTCTACTTATACCAGCCTCAACTACTTCCTTTTTCACTTCCCTCAATCACTTTAAGTCTAATTCTGTCAGATAAAGTAAGGACTACAAAAACTAGATTAGGGCAAGAGACTGGCACACTCTAATGATGGACCTTTTGGTCACTACTGGGACACCCCATCATCTAGGGACCTAGTCAGGGAATCCTGGGCCTGGGATTCCCACATAGATATGATGGTCCTAGACCACTAACATATCCCTCTCTCCACTGTCACTGGTAATTTCTGTTAGGAATAACATCATAAACTGTCTTGTGGGCCTCTACAGGACCTTGCCCTCAATGTAGAACAACGATGGTAGAAACTGCCCCACTCTCCAAAGGAAGGCTAGGTCAACCTACTGTGCTGCTTGAGGAAGTTGGGTTCTGAAATGAGTGCAACCTAGAACATTCCTAGCTATGACCCCAGAATATGAGCTCAGACTGACAGGGATGCAGGGGTTACACAGTCTCCTGTGCTAAATATTAATAGATATGAGCCCTAGGTCAAATTGATGAGGTTGACAATTAACAATATTTATATACTTCTCCCATATTTGGAGCTACTCTATTTCCTGATCCAGCTTTCTAGTTCTAGTTCCAACTCTGACATCATCTATCCAGATAATACCTTTAGCCCACCTGCATATTAGCTGTGGCAAAAATTAGTAAAGTCATGGCCCCCTTGGAATATACCCAAAATAATCTTCCTAGCTTCTTCCAGCATTAAGACCCGAAATCTCATTGCTATATTTTTACCTTTTGGTTCATGATTACTAAACAATTTGTTCTTCTTTATATCTTAATGCTTTTCAGCCATGAAATTACAGATGCTACCATGACACCAACCTGACTTCTCTGGGCAAACGACCTCACCAATGTGTCCTGGAATACTACCTCCACAGAGCCCTACTTACTAGGTAAACATAGAAACAGGCTGGGTGCCAGGCTAGCTTCACGGGCGGGAGACAGACGACCAGGGACTCATGGCTGAGCTGGGAATGCAGTTCAATCTTTATTGATGAGTGGGGAATGCAGTTCAACAATCTAATCTCTTCTAATCTCTCTTCATTAGAAAGCCCTGTCTTTTATATCTCCTGAGGTGGAAGTGTCAGGAAGAGGAAGTATGTAGGATAGGGGGTAGGGAGAAGGAAAAATAGCATGTGAACCAGTGGGGATAAAACCAATGAAAAAAATGATTATGTAAATAGACCACAGCCTCAAGCAATGCAACAGAAGTGGTCTTAGAAGCAGAATTTAGAAGCATACCAACATTTCCCCCTTTCTTTTTAACTAACGGCCATAGTATCAGGAGTGTGGGGTGAACAGAAACCTATATATATTTTCAAAAGAACTGGCACAAGACATGGAGGAACAAGTAAGAGAGCATCAAGAACCAGTGTGATGCCAAGGGGAGGCCTGAGGGGGCGTTTCCTGCCTCAAAGGGCAAGGCCTAGCAGGCAAAAGGGCATTTCCTGCCTCTGTGGGCATCTCTTGCCTCTGGGAGCTTTTCATGCCTCAAAGGGCATTTCCTGCCTCTGTGGGCATGACCTAGTAAGGGGGGGGGGGTTCTGCCTCTGGAGGCAGGGCCTGCAGGATAGGGGGCGTGGCCTATAGAGTCCCAAAGCAGCTGGCTGCAGTCAGTCTTTGAGAAACCCAGCAGCGTAAAGGGAAACTGCTGTAAAGTTGTGTAAAATGTCCAAGAGGTGTACCATTAAGTCCCATAGAAGTGTCAGTCCAAAGCAGATGACCATGGAAGAAATGCCAGGGGATGAAATGCTGCACGTCTATCTCAATGGGGAAGGTCAACCACTGTAATTCCACTTTTCTGTCGATAGTGAGCTTTGGAGTCTGTGAATCAGTTTCTTCAGGTCATGCCAGGTCACATCATTGGTTTTGGGGGGGGGGGGGGTTGCTGTAGTCACGCCATCTTGTGGGCAATGTCAGAGAACAGGGGTTCAAATGGATTTCCAGGGGTTCCATTTGAACAGATGCTTTTTCATGTGAAGACAACAGCTGTAATTCACTTACTTGTGAAACAAAACTTTTTAAGGTTGTTTAAACAGCATAAGCTCAATAGAAGAATGATGGTTAGAAGCCTCAGATAAGAGAATCATTAGCATAACCATTGTGCTATCTACCCCGCCCATATTTATACAGTTTTCAGGATTAAACATTTCACATTTATGCCAAGACATAAAAAAAAAAAAATCAAAAGAGAAAAAAACAATTTTTGGATTGTTTCTGGTTGTCTCTAGAAATCATGGCTGCATCCAGCATTTTTTTAAGTCAATGTCATACAAAAATTCAGTCATTAAAATCACTCTCTTATGAAATGCAACTGAAAGCAGACAGCAAACTTAAGATATTCAGAGAGAACAACAAGGGGGGAATCGAGAGAAAAGTGGTAGGCAGTTTTTGCTTCTTTCATCGTGAACCAGATTATCCAGATCTCACCATGTAGCATCATGAGTCCCCTGAGGGTGTCCTAGTCCAAAAAGCTCCTTTAAATTCCATGTAGGGTGCTTCTGATGGTTCCTACTGGATTGCTGCAGGCATCCATTTTTTTATTTTCTATTTATTTATTCCCTTTTGTTGCCCTTTTTTTATTGTTGTAGTTATTATTGTTGTTGTCGTTGTTGGATAGGACAGAGAGAAATGGAGAGAGGAGGGGAAGACAGAGAGGAGAAGAGAAAGATAGACACCTGCAGACCTGCTTCACCGCCTGTGAAGCGACTCCCCTGCAGGTGGGGAGCCGGGGTTTGAACCAGGGTCCTTATGCTGGTCCTTGTGCTTTGTGCCACCTGCGCTTAACCCGCTGTGCTACAGCCCGACTCCTGCAGGCATCCATTTTTAAAAACATCTTCCCATTGAAGAAAGAATCGAATCAGGAGGGTAGAACTAACCACGCGCCTTCCAGGGTACTGGAGAATGCTCTTCAAGTTAGAGTAGTCTTTCTCCATGGGAAACATGGGAGAGGAAGTCCAGAAAGTCCAAGGAGAAATCTCTGTGCATCTCCCAAGCTCTACAATCACGGTCATAAGGAACCAAAGTGTGGCTCGCAACAAAATGTAGTCCTTCTCGGGAAACATGTGTCAGTCCCTGTTCAGGCGCCATTTGCCAGGCTAGCTTCGTGGGCAGAGACAGATGACTAGGGACTCATGGCTGATCTGAGAATGCAATTCAATCTTTATTGACGAGCGGGGATGCAGTTCAAAAATCTAATCTCTTCTAATATCTCTTCATTAGAAAGCCCTGCCTTTTATATCTCCTGAAGCGGAAGTGTCAGGAAGAGGAAATACATAGGACGGGGTGGGGAGAAGGAAAATAGCACAGGAACCAGTGGGGATTAAACCAATGAAAACAATGATGATGTAAATAGACCACAGCCTCAAGCAATGCAACAGAAGGGGTCTTAGAAGCAGAATTTAGAAGCAGACCAACAGCTGGGGGTATGGATTGACCTGCTAACACCCATGTCCAGTGGAGAAGCTATTACAGAAGCCAGAACTCTCACCTTCTGCATCCTATAAAGATCTTTGGTCCATACTCCCAGAGGGATAAAGAATAGAGAAGCTTCCAGTGGAGCAGGTGGGATATGGAACTCTGGTGGTGGGAATTGTACCCCTCTTGTCCCATAATCTTGTTTATCATTATTAAATCACTAGTAAAAAATTAAAAATAAAAGAATGAAATAGAAAGAGCTGTAGTTGGGGAGGGGGAGCAGTGGATCTAAGACTGTACTCTCAAGTATGAGGTCCTGAGTTCAAACCTAGCAGCACATGTACCAGAGTGATGCTCTGGTTCTCTCTCCTATCTCTCTCATAAATAAATAATAAAATATTTTTAAAAAATAAAAGAGCAACTCAATAAGAACAAAAGTATTCAAAGAAGAGAGAAAAACATACATTGAAATTCAAGAATCTAATAATGTGTATACAATGGCTTCAATTATATTCTGAAATTATTCCAACATTTCACTTTCAAATTCTGTCAGCAATTGAAAGCATTTAACTTGACATGAATGAGAGTTTTATGTACATTGGGCAGAAAAAGTCTTAACTGGTTTTTAAAAACATACTGCCCCCTGCAAACCCTCCCCTCACAAAAAGAAAAAATATTTACTACCTTTACTCCAGCATGAGTTTCTGATGGTAATAATAATAATAATAGGGAGTCGGGCGGTAGCGCAGCGGGTTAAGTGCATGTGGCGCAAAGCACAAGGACCTGAAGTTTAGCAGTGGTCCTCCCTCAGTCCTTAGCACTGGGGAGGTGGGAGGAAGGTGGAGGTGCTAGAGAACTGGTTTGCACTGTTGATCACTTTCCTGTGAGTCAGACACTTTGCTTGGAACTAAGTGATTATATCATTCAACCCTTTGACTGTCGGGAAGATATTCTTATCTCCATTTTACAGATGAGCAGATTAAGAAGAGAGCTAGGGTTTGAATACAAGCATCTAGACACCGAAGTCTATGCTTTCCTTTGTTTTACCTCTCCCCTCCAGGCTCTTTCACTCTTTCTATCAGCCCCATTTTACTGACATGGAAACCAAGGCTGAGTAGGGCACATGGCTCTCTGACTAGCACAAAGATCTGAATCCAGGTATTCTGGTGTCAACTCCAGGGTCTATTTGTTGCTCCATCCACAGCACTGATCTGTGATGCAAACCTGGGGCCATGGAGTATGGGATGGAGCTCAATCCAAGAACTGGTATAACATGTTGTGTGGCTAGAGACTGTTTTACTCATATATCCAGTGTCCAAACATCTCTTGCAGCACTGTTGGAGGCTGGGTAGGTGGAGAGCAATGGCCCAGGGAAGTGTGGGTGGGCACACAGGGAAGCCTTCCACCCAAGGGGGTAACTTGGGAGACACTGGGGCTCTTCTCCTGAACTTTGAGTTCTAGTGCAGAACCCTTTGAAGTCCATCCTTTCTGTGAGAAGAGGCTGCTGATTCACAATGAAAGGAAATGGCAGAGGTTCTGAAACTTCCTGTTTGTCTGGTATCTGCAGAGGTATCTGTATTATGCAAATGCCCTAACTCCTGAAAAATGTAGGCGTGTACACACACACACACACACATTGCTGTCTGCTTGGCCCTGTGCAGTGACCCTCAGAATTGATGATCATGAGAAACTGCTTGTGTGTGTGGTTTGAAGAGCTCAGCCAACGTCTTTCCAGGTGAGCCCTTGTGGCTCTTGGCCCAGACTGGCTTGGCCCATACTTGGCAGGGCTGGAAGTAAGGGATTCCTTACGAGGGAAGCAGATGTGCGGAAGAATCATTTAGGTCACCCGTCCCCCCACCCCCCAGGAACCCCATTACCTCACAGCTCCACTTTTCTCCTCTCTTGGCTTTCACCCTTTGTTGTATCCTGCCACCAAGGAGCCTGCAGTGGGATGAATGTTGTTTGTCTGTCTTCTGCCAGTTCACGGTGACCTTTTCACAGCTTTGTTTCTATCTTTTCAAAATGTACTCTAGTTTGAGCCCAAGGCTGCAGCTTGCTGAGTTGGCAGAGAGAGGTGATCCGTGGCTTAGGCCCGAGACTCATCCCTACCATTGGCTGAGAGCCACCTCCGCACGAGGCAGCTTAAAAAGAGAAAAGGGGAAGAAAAGAAAAAGAGAAAAGCTGAATCTAAGCTTCGATTTTAATAGGTGACCGTGAAAATGACATGTGACTTCCAGAAAATTCTCCAAGTTTCAAAAGAATTATTTGTTCTCTGTGATGAGTTAAATAGTATTCATCAACGGTCAAATGTTTTTCTCATATTCAAAGTTGACCTGACATGGGGTGCTGGGGGTGGGTGGACAGAATTTGCTGTACAAGAGAATCTGGTTAGTTATAAATCTAAAAAGAGGCCCCTGCTACTATTCTACCTCTTTCTGTCCTCATCCCAAATCCTCAACTATGTAGTGGGAGGGCAGCCTTCCATCCACACCACCAAAGAAGTCCATCACAGACTTAAAGCTAGATTTTCTGATTCAGATTCATTCTCCCATCTTCAGATTCTAACTTCAAATTATAACTTGACAGTTTTATCAACAGGCCATGCTTACTCACCCTGTGACAAAAGAAAGGATCCTAACCTGGGGCCTGTTTAATAAGGTGAACATCTGGGCTGTTACTTACCAGCTGTGTGGCTATGAGCAAGTTACTTAACCTCACTGAGCTTTGGTTTCCTCAGCTGCAGAATGAGGTTATTATAGGAATGACAGAAGACAGATGTATAGAAAAATGGCTGGTCTTGATGGTGGAACTCAGGTCAAGGTAAATAAAGAAGGTGTCATGATGACCACATGTGACAAGAGACACTCACTGTTCTGTGAGCCTCCATCACGGCAATTGGTTCTGAAATTGTAGGTTCTGAAAAACCTACAAAGTGTCTCTGAAGCATAAGCTTGCCTCAGAGATGGTTCTTGCTTTGATGAAAAGGGTGGGATGGACTTAAAGTGTTTGTGAGAAAGTTTCTCTCCTCTCCTTGACAGGAATCTGGCTTCAGGTTCTATTATCTGCAAAGCCGACATTTAGTCTTTTTGCCAGATCTGGGTTCTGAAGAAATAGGAGGTCTACATTGTGCTTCTCTGATCTTGAAGATTTGAGGCAAGTCAACAGAAAAACAAAAACAAGGGCTCTCACCCAGTCGTGTACATGTTACCATACTGAAGGACCTAGGTTCAAGTCCCTAGTCCTCACATGCAGGGGAGAACCTTCACAAGCAGTGGGGCAGTGTTGCAGTTCTCTCTCTCTCTCTCTCTCTATATATATATATATATATATATACATATATATATACATATATATATATATATATATATATATCCCTTTCTCTCTCACTCACTATAAAAATAATGTCAGCTGGGAGCGGTAGAATCATGTAGGCACAGAGCCCTAGTGATAACTCTCGTGAGATATTAAGTATCATGGGATTGCCACACTGAGATATGTGGAGGTTCTGGTGCACACCAGGAAGGCAGTGAGACTACTTTGTAAATGGGATCTCATTTAGCCTCCCAGGAGCCTCTCTGTCCCCACAGACCAGGATGGTGTCCTCAGCATCAGTGGGGTGTGATCAGAGTGGCTTGGGCAAAAGTTGTCCCAGATGTAGGAGTGGGCTCATCCCCCCCGACCCCTGCATGGAGCCCTAACATGGCATGAACTACTCAAGAATCAGCCATCTTTGTAGGTGTCATGGCCCAACATGACACACTCATAGGTCTTCTCCTACACTCCTGCGCTAAAACAGACCACAGCTGCTTTGAGGGATCAGGGCAGCAGAGGGAGAACTTCCCAAGTTCTTGGCCTGACTCCTTGATACCTGCTCTTACTCACCGCTGCCTGTGTCAGGCAGTGAAAGTCAGGACCTTAGGGATCCAAATGGACCCCTCTTCCATACCCATCCCATTCTGTACAATCTGAAGACCTATGATGTCCACCTCTAAAACGTCTCTCCTCCCTGACCTGGTGCCCACTTAATCTCCATCCCCACATCCAACAGTTTTGGCCAAGCACTGTTTTCTCTGCTTCAATCTCTGCCATTGCCTCCAACCTTGTCTTTCTCTTCAATTCTCACATTTGACTTTCTTCAAGACATTCTGCCCCAGCCGCCAGAGGAACAGTGCTAGCTCGCCTGGATAGAGAGTCTGCATTACCATGCATAGGACCCAGGTTCAAGTCCAGCCCCTGCTGTGCTGGAAGAAGCTTCCTTCCCTCTCTCTGTCTTTCTCTTTCTATCTGAAAAAAGTCAGTCCAGAGTGGTGGAGGAAAAAACAAATCACCCTAGGTCTTGCTTCCTAAGAGGAGAAAATGCTAGCAGCTCACTATCTTTACCCCTGGGCACCTTCCCTGGCTGTCAGTGTACATGCTTATTCACTCACTTGTTCATTCCAGCCTAGTACTTTTTAAAAAAGACACTGGGGGGGGGGGGGCACAGCAGTGACAGAAGAGTCAGAAACACTTGGCCTCATGGAATGAAGTTTTAGTGAAGAGGAGGCGAGACAGTCAATAACCAATAACCAACACCTAAGGTGTTAGGTGGTGAAGATATAAAGGAAATTGCTTAAGGATGAGAACCAGAGGTGCTGAGGAAAGAGGTAGGCGTTGGGGAAAGCACTGTGGCTGAGAAGGTGACATTTGAACAGAGACCTGAAGGAAGTGAGGAGTGAGGCAACAGAGAGATATATTTCTAGCAGAAAGAATGACAACTGTGCCCGGAAGTAGGGGCACACTGGGATGGGGCTTGGGGGCGTTTTTATTTTATTTTACTTACTTATTAGATAATTGGACACAGAAATTCAGAGGGGAAGAGGAGATCAAGAGGGAGAGAAAAGAGAGACACCTGTAGCACTGCTTCACTGCTCATGAGGCTTTCCCCCCTGGGGGCTTGACCCAAGTCCTTTTGCATGGTAACATGTGTGCTCAACTGGGGTACACCACCACCTGGCCCCTTGGGGGCATTAAAAAAAATTATATATATGGAGTCGGGCGGTAGCGCAGCGGGCTAAGCGCAGGTGGCACAAAGAGCAAGGACTGACGTAAGGATCCTGGTTCGAGCCCCCGGCTCCCCACCTGCAGGGGAGTCGCTTCACAGGCGGTGAAGCAGCTCTGCAGGAGTCTCTTTTTCTCTCCCCTTCTCTCTCCATTTCTCTTTGTCCTATCCAGCAATGAGGACATCAATCACAACAATAAAATAACCAAGGGCAACAAAAGGAAATAAACAAAGATTTTTTTTTAAAAAATGAATTTAAAAAATAGAGAGAGAGACAGAGACAGAGACACACAGAGAAAGTCAGAGAGACCACAGAATCAAAGCTTTATTCAGTGT